>NW_010524261.1:0-33133 GCF_000687285.1 Phaethon lepturus | reverse complement strand
AGGGAAAGACAGCATGATCAAAGGGACATGAAGAAAGAACTTACCACTTGGGTGCAACCCCTCTGCCAAAGAACCCTGATCCAAAACCCCAGCTGACTTTCCCCCTTACACCCTTTAGCAAACTGCATGCCGGCGGCATCCCTGCAGACCCGCAAGGGCAGAGGCACCGAGATACTCTGTGCCCAAGCGATGGACACAGGACTGCTTTTGCTTTGTCTTCAGTAGTGCAGGCTGTCAGAAACTTACTGGATTGGGCAGTTCGGGCTTCGATCGTGGGCGTGTAGACTCCTACTCCCAGCTCTGAGCGGGCACCCAGTCGGAACTTATACAGCGTGTCTGGTTTGAGACCTTCCACAGCGTATGAGGAGGTTGGGTCAAACTCCACCTTTTGCTGGCAAATAAAGGGAAACATGGATTATTTGGTGTAGCTGGAGACTACAGAAAAGCTGTCGCTCAGCTCCCAGTGCCAAGGGAATAGGCAGCTTCATCACCCATTCTGGTCCCACAAAACGTCACAGCCATGCTGCCAAACCTGCTGCAGTCCTGCAGGACTCCAAGGCATGGAGCTTCCTGGGTGAAATACAAGGACTCTGCAAGGAAGCAGACCTCTCTGACAGCCAGGTTACGTTGCTGGTGTCCAGACTGCACTCACTGCCTGACACCTTTGTGGGAATGCTGGGTCTAGCTATACAGTTCAGGCGAGGGGCACAGGACATGTGAGTTTGTTTCCTCCCAACACACAGTGTCTGCCTGTGAAACACAGTAAAGCCCTTGTCCTGGAGCAGTCAGGATCTCTAATGCACCTAAACAGTGCTGGTAAAGAAATTGTTTTGCCACCACTTCACCTGGAGGGCACTTATTTCTGGCAGTTCTCTTGCCACTATAAACACAGGAGGAGGAGAGGACCAGGGGACACTGATGCTGCCATGACACGGTTCTCACTGTGCTGCCTGCAGCCAGCACTACTTTTGATTTATTTAAAGCTGGACTTCTGACAGTGAATGTGGAAGGGCTCTCTCCAGGCCACCCTCAATCCGCTCCTTAAGTGTAACCAGTCCTGGAGCTGCACACACATTTTGGAGGACATTTCAGACCCACCTGGAAGCCCTACTAGCCTGCACAACTGTTTAAAGGCACCAGCAATAAGGATGCTTCAGGGATGGTGTCATGTTATTCTGGAGCCCTTCCAGTTCCAAACCAGTCACTAGCTACTTTGCTGGCCATCAAACAAGCACTGCTGAGGTCACTTACACAGAAGCCAGATAGAGATTGCCATATTCCTATCACACACCCATGAGACAGAAGAAACATGGAGAAGAAACAGTCACATTGCCACCCTAGCTCAAGCAGCCACCCTTCCCAAGCTGCTGAATTGTGATGTCTGGCCCCGAGCGCTGCTAATGCAGAGGCAGGATCCTCACCTGAGTGCCATCCTCCCCTTCCCAGTACAGCAGCTCATACTTGGTAATGCGCTCCTGAGAGGCAGGCAGCCATGTCAACAGGATGCGGGTATCAGACTCTGCTTCTGCCTGGAAGTCAGCCGGCTGGGCAGGAACTGGGGACCAAACACATGGTTAGTGCCAGGAGGCAGAAGCAGGGAGAGGACTTGCACAGCTTCACAGAGCCTGTGTTTCACCTTGTGAGGATCCTCTTTTATTCCTTCCTTCCCTGTCCCCTGTACTGTGTTCTTGGAACAACCCAGGCAACAAGGAAGCACCTCTGCGACCCAGGCAGGTGACTACGGGAATCATGCTCGCTTCCAGTCCCTGACTGCATTCCAGCTCCTTCCTTCCACATGTGTACTCAGACCCTAGAAGGGCCTGGCACAGTTACATAGGTGCCAACATACATGTCCAGGATCTCGTGTCACATTTTTAGCCATTGTATCCCAGAGAAAACCATGGTTTGTGTTACTTGTACATAGATTGATAGCAACTCCCCACGACAAGCTGACAGCTTAAATCTGATGGCTGTGGGGCATGGATGACACTCTGACATGCAACCATTTGAGCACCAACTGCAGTTGTGATGCCTGCTGCAGATCAGATACACAGCGGAGCTGCACACCACTGGGGTGGACACCGAACTGTGGAACCTCACTCCATACATACCTCCTTGCTGTGTTTTGACCTGGATGATGTCCGAGGGGGGCCCATCGCCCACCGAAGTAAAGGCCAGAACACGGATGCTGTACGTGGTCCCTGTGATGAGGCTACCCACGGTGGTGAGATGGCTGTCATCAGTGTTGTGTTTCTGCCACATGCTCAAAGGCAGATGCGGGTCGGTGGTATAGTAAACACGGTACCCTCGGATCTGTCCGTTTGGCTCCTCCGGCTGCTCCCACTGGACCAGCATGGTACTGGCGCTCAGCATCCGTGCCTGGACTTTGAGGGGTGGACTTGAAGGAGCTTGCTCTCCTGTCCGGGCCTCAACCAGCTCACTGGGGGGACCCCTGCCAATGTTATTGACTGCGATGACCCGGAACTCATACTCTGAGAAGGGGCTGAGCCCACCTATGCTATAGCGGGTTGTTGCCACGCCATCCACCTCCTGGAACTGACCCTCCAAGGATTTGGGCTTGTACTGGATGACGTAATATGAAATCGGGTCGGAGTTGCCTGAATCCCAGGTGAGGGTCACGCTGGTAGCTGTCGTTTCAGTCACTAATGGCTCTGTTGGAGGTTTTGGCAGTGCTGCAATTGGAAGGCAGAGAGGTGTGATTTAAATAATTCAGTCAGCTCAAACCCTGCAATGTGCATGGGGATAAAAATGGAGCTGCCACCTCCCATTAACATTCTTCTTTAAAAGGCAGAAATCATTTCATACTCTAGAACATGCATTTTTATATTACCATATATTGCTTGAAGTGGTTCTTAATGGAAGGATAAACAGAGCAATCATGTTATTAGACGTGCTTGACGCACTTACCAGCAGCAGGCTAAATAAAGGTAATTCAACGGGGATGCAGGAATGTTTCTGTCATGGGGGTTCAGCTGGCAGTGGGAAAGTGCTTGCTGGGCTGGGCTGGCCACAGAAGCCAGGTGTACAGCTGATTTACAAAGGGATACAGTAAAGCGATCAGAGCACCACAGGTAATCTGGAGCTATGCTCCTGCTTCCACAGAGACAGCATCTTAGGCCATACGGAGTTCATGGACAGTGCTGTTAGATGGGTTGATGGGGGAATGCCTTGTAAGTATTACAGTGCATGCAGGAGGGATACAGCCAGAGAAATTACCAACTTTCATATCCACTATTTCACTTGGTGGTGTGTCAAACTGCAACCAGACAATAAACTGTTACACAAGAACTCTGTGACACTGACATCTCTGAAGTGTTAATAAGAATGCAACTACTGCAAGCAAACATTTCCAGATTTGCCATTTTACCAAAAGAAAAAGAAAGAGAATGTGTGTGCGTGAGAGAGATTTGCAGTCTACACAAATACTTTAAGACAATGACTGAATTAAAGTCTACAGTAAGTTTAAACCTCCTACGAATCACTTTAGTTAAAGTCATTAGTGACTTGTAATGCAGCTGTGCTTGACGAGGAACTAGGAAAAATCCTCAGCCCAAATTAAGATCCTCAAGTACTTCATTCTTTGGCAAAGCCATCAGGTTTCCAGCTTCCACATGGTTCAGCTGAGGAGGGCAGGCTCTTTAGCACGGGAGCATGCCTGCTCCAACTGCCAGGGAGGATGTCTTTTCCAGTGCTACCGCAACATGAACACTGAGAAAATTGATGAGGGCTCAGCTGGCATGGCAGGGAAGATCATGCAACCCACAACCAGACACCACTACCCATGGCAGATCCAGGGAGGGCTAACACATCCCACCCACTATTACAGCCTGAAGCAACACATTTCCTAGAGCATCCACAAAATTGGCAGCCTCCCTCAGGCTTTCAAGGACTCATCCACCCTCTCCTTTGGAGAGCTACAAGCTTGACCCTTGCCAGCTGGGTGTGCAGCCTGCATGTGAGCAAGGGGCAGGGTCTTGTACCTTTGATGCATTTACTGCCATCAGCTCTGTGTCATCTTGCTGCTTCTGTCTGTCCTGCAAATGGTTTACTTTCCAGCAAGCACAGGAGAAGCAACGTTGGGTGAAGGAGTTAGGGACAGAGGCAGTAAGATATCCAGAGTGAAGGTGCAGAAAAGGCAGAGAAACAAGGAAGAAGGCAAAAGAGCTGAGCAGACGGCTCCCTGTCCTGGAGGCCTCTGCAGTCCTGGGGTGGCAGTGGGCATCATGTCAGCCAAAAAGGGAGCGAGGCAGTGTTGTCCCAGGTACAAGGAGGTAGATACTGGGAACCATCAGTGCAATGGTGCAGTTCCCACCTCCTCCCTCCACGTCCAAACCACCTCCCCATCATGCCTCTTTCTTCTGTACACTCTTTTACTATAACTAAGGCAACCCCTGCTCTGTAAGAAGATGGGGGGTGGAAAAGGTACGGACTAGCAGGTACTGTGAGTGAAGGGAGCAGTGTGCAGCTAAGGTTAAAAGCATCTTCTGACTAGCAACAGGGAAAAGAGAATTTGCTGTTAATCTCCAGGTCAGAGAGGGCTAACACTCAATTCTGTGATTTGTTCAAGCAGGAACTTAGTGCTAAAGGTGGCCATAGTGCAGGAGGGGGCCTGCGAGAAGAGACAGACTCAAAAGATGTCATATCTGTGGAAATCTGAGCTACGTATCAAGTGCAAGGAGAGGAGGAAAGGGATAGCGTGGACCTGCTTGGCCCCAGATGGGAAAGGCAGGACACGTACTTCAGCCTCCTGTCAGGGAGCTGTCTGGGTGGGCTGCCCTGTACCCAGTGGTCAGCAATCATCAAATAATGTCCTTTTTGGGGCAGAGCTACCTGTGAGATGGCAGCAGAAAGCACACCTTGAGGACAGCAACAAAAGAAAGAGAAAAGGAAAGAGGCAAGGCAGTAAGGGAAAAAAGAAAATTGTCAGAGGAATATGCAACCATTTTCAAATGAACGTGTACAGCTTCTCCCTGCAGGGGGGCAGGATGGTCATTCTGGTGAGGTCCACAGACACTTCCCATTGCTGGGATTAACCTTCTTGCCCTGCCCTTGCTGCAAAAGGAGATCTCTGTGCAAATGGCTCTGACTGCAGGCATCCACGGATCCCTGTCCCAGGACAGCTGTGCTGCACTGAACCTGCTGATGCATGGAACAAGCCAGAAATTGCTGGGATGAGCAGAGACTCAGTGAGGCTCCCTCGTGGCATAATAGGGACCCAGTCTGACACAGGCCTGTCTCCCATCATGCCCCATGCAGGGAGAGAAGAAACAACCTCCAAAGCAAATACTATACTGTGAGCAGGAAAAAACAAAGTTGTGGGTTCGCAAACCTCTCTTGCAAGGTGGAAAAGTCACAGGAGACTGCAGTCAGTTGGCTGCACCCAAAAACACTTTGGCAAAGGGCTACACCATTGAAAAGTGAGTAGGAGCACCACAAGGAACAGAACCATACCTTTAACAGTGATCTGGGCTGTAGCTTCGATCATGCCGAGGGAGGAGATGGCCACACAGGTGTAGTTGGCAGACTGCATGATGTTGTTCAGCTCCAGGACATTCCTACCAACGGGCATCTCATCCTCTTTGGTCAGTTCCTCCACACCAGCCATCCACTTCACATAGGGCATCGGAGCACCTACTGCCACGCATGTGAGGTTCACGCTCCCCCCAGGCATCACCTCATGGTTGCTCGGAGGGATAGAGAATCGAGGAGCAACACGCCGCACTGAAACAAGGAGGAGACAGCTAGTAGGGTCACAGAACTGGCAGAGAGCACTCAGTTGCATTGCAGGGGTATGTGAGGGGGGTTCAACAGTTTTGCCTGTCTATCCCTCGGGACAGATAAAATGAAGTGCAAAAGCTGTTCACTGCTTTGCCAAATTGCACACACTTTGCTCTCCTTCCTTAGCCACTGGCATCTTATTAGAAGAACTCATTAAGGAATGGCTCAATCCATTCCCTCCAAACATAGCCTTTTGAAATCATATTACTAACATGAAACATTCCTCCATTTAAATTGCATCCCTCTAATTAGAGAGCATGCACAAATGCCAGTCACACACTCTCTGTGCAGGGCCCACTGAAGCTCTGCAAAACAGAATTACCTGCTCAATTTATTAGCTCTAGAGTAAAGAAACTCATCCCCTAAACCTCACAGGGTTTGGGCAGGAGCAGCAGAAGGGTTTCGTTCTGAATTAGCACACATGTGCTGCTAAATAAAATATAATTCCTTTCAAAATGTAACTCAGGTTCTACCCTGGCTCAGAAAAAATAGTCACCAGAGCTGCATGACATTGTCAGGGCCTGAACAGATCACCTTGCTGGGCAGGAGAGAACTAATCCTGACAGATGTGAGATCATATCCATTTTGACAGAAGAGAGCTGGGTTGGCAGAACCCTCCCCACCTTTGTGGCAGCACTTCAGGAGATGTATTCCTCCTTATTTCATTGCACAGCTTCTCTTCATATCAATCCCTTGCTGGGTATTTCATTCAAGACTTATTTGTAAGCAACTCTCAGCTACAATAAAGCTCTAAAGCTGCCTGCCATATGCATTCCCGTCAGGAAAATGACACTGAGAAATGAGGCCCCTTCTTCAGGGTTAGTGTTATGGGCCTATTTAAGCAAGGGTAGAGAAACAACTGTGCTCGGTAAATCTTTGTCTCCTCTGGGCAAGCTCATTTTAGTCTGTAGTTAAAAAGGGAAACCGCTTGAACGTGTCTCACCCAGCAGCCCCGCTCTCCTCTAGCCTCTTCCACCAGAAAGGCAGCCCCAGAGCATCGGCCGGGTTCACGACTGACCATCTCCCGAGGAGCCTCTCCCTGCCAATTACGCTCCTCCATCGCCGCATCGGCCTGGCGCAGCAGCGGACAGCTGCAGTGCTGGGGGCAGGTGGAAATCAGGCAGGAGCCTGAGCGGTGCCAGCTCGCAACACACTGCAGGCACAACCGGCCCCACGGGCGCCGGGGGCCCGGGGGGACACGGCTCTGCTGGCCTGGCTCCTGCCACCATGGCATCTCCACAGACGGTAAAGCTGCTGGCAGCCCGGCGAGCCGCAGAGGTGTCAGCTCCCCTTGCCAAGCTGATTCTCCCCAAATCAAATTTCACTAGCACTCTCTTTGATGATTCATGCCCAAACCAACAGGCTTGCAGAAATAGACTGAACACGGAAGCCCCCATGCTAGCATGTACAACAGAGCTAAGACTTCGTGATAAATTAGACAATACTGTCAACATTGTCTCGGTGACGAAACAGGGCTCATTAGCTCCTGACCAGCCAGGGGAAGGATAACTTGCTTTGCTTTTTTTTCCTCCCCCCCCCGAATGTCTAAATCCAAAGTCTTGTTGGTTGTTTCTTTTAATCAATTATTAAATTGCAAATCAATAGCTACATGAGCGATTGCCAGTGAGGCATTACCTGACTGATGGGGCAGCGCTCCCCAAACGAGACAGAACTGAAAGTGTACTCAAGCACTACGCAGTCATGAGAATACAGAGTTAACCTGATGGACATGGCAATGGTTTAACATGATGGCGTGTATTTCCAACCAAAGCATCCCAGCACCATTCATTAAGAGTCAGGTTTCATTTTCCAGTGAACATGGTGTCAAAATACTTCAGGTAGAAGCTGTTGAAATTTCGTCCCCATCCAAGGACCAAACCCACCCACCCACACTGTATTAAAACAAGAAAGAGCAAACTTCGAGGATAAAGCCATAGGTGTGCACAGAGCACTCACGCACATGCACCAGGCAAACAGGCTGGCAGGCACTGGAGGCCACTACAGAGTCAAAAAGAAAGCGTGTGAGGGCAGGACTGGGAGAGGGAAGGTGCACAGTAACTCACCTACAGGGAGATGGGAAGACAAGAGGCTGGAGGACAAGAGGCCATGCAGGAAGGTCAGAGCCCAGCATGCACAGATTTTTACTTCCAGTCCTGTGAGACCAGAGACAGCACAGCCTGCTGTAGACTCCCCTGCACCCCACACTGTGCCCCCATGTCAAGCACTGCTCTGAGGGTGCTCCTGGGGCCATGCCGAGCCCCATCAGTGCCGTGTCCGCTTTGATGTGCCCTGCAGAGGCAGTGCCTGTGGGCACCGCAGCCACCTCTCCTCAGGGAAGCCAGCAGCCGACTGTCCTCTGCTCCCTTCTGGGCAGCACAGGGGAGATGCACTTCAAAGGGCCTGCGGGGGCTCTTGGCAGTGCTTTACGGGGCGAAGGGAAGGGCTGAAACCCTTTGGAAGTGGCTCTCCCTTGCCCTACCCACAAGGGAGCAGTGGAGGTGGCTGGCATGTCCGTGCGCCTAGGGAAGGAACGAATGGTAAGGAGAACTCTCCTGCAGATCCAACCATACAAGAGGGTAGGCGGGCTGCAGCGTCGCCGACCTCGACACGGGCCATGCCTTCTGCACACTGCAGCCTACGGCACGCCAGGAGGCTGTGCAGGGCCTCAGCTCTCAAGCCTGGCAACAGATGAGCGGTTAAACAGGCCTCTGCAGTGTATTTTTGCGACCCAGAACGGCTGAGCCTGCCTCCCCTTGTTAGCACACCGGCAGAGCTGCTAAGACGGGCTTGTTTCTCCGCGCCGGAGAGCAGCAGTGCCCAAGGCACCGCAGCTGCTAAAAATGGATGCCACATGTAGGGGTCAGCTCTCAACGCGGGAGGCAGGAGGGGGTCAGGGCAATGCCTTCGGTGAGAGATCTAGCCCGGATGCTACTCTGGCAGGAGCGTGTGCAAAGGAAGGGACGGGCTCCATCAGCCTCCCATCCTCTTGGGGGATAATTGGCAGCTTCTCGTCCCAGTCAGTACGGAGGGAGAAGGGGAGATACTGTCAGTTAGCATTAGCGAGAGCTGGCAGAGCTCTCACAGCAGCTTGCAGAGCACCATCAACACATTCCTCAGGCTCAGGCTCAAGCCAGCGATTTAAGTCACTTGCTTTTCTAGCATAAAAGTCTGGTAATAATTTAAATCAGTATAACTCCTTAAAAAGCACCATTCTCAGAATTTCTGCCCAATTTACAAGTCAAATCACATGGGCTAGCACAGCCCATGACGCTACCTTAAGTGCTCCAGAAATTTTTGTTGTTCTTCATTTATTGCAGCAATGAATTTTCCCTTTTTATTACAATTTTCTTGACAAGAATTTGCAATATTTTTTTTTTAATCTTCTTTTTGGATAAAGATCAGAGAAGGTGGTTTGAGGTTTTGCAAGAACAGCACAGGGAAAATTGCTGTAAATATTAAAATGATTTCAATGGACAATAGTATAATTCAGAGGTTTAGTTAAACCAGCAAGACTATCAAAAATGAGATTCATTGTCATTCATCCCAAAAATAGGCAACGTAGGGGCTCTGTGCTGCTCCACTATTCAGCACGCCTCCCTGTAGAGAGCATTCCCTGGGAAGTGAAGTGAAATCCCAGAGCAGCGAGCAGTGCAGCGCAACCTGAGCTTGTGCCCTGGATCCCACAGGACAAGGAGAAAGGACAGTGTGGAGACTGGCTCCCCACTCACTGGCGGGGACCGTGGGGGAGGAAGGAGGGGAGCAAGCAACACAACAGCCACAAAGGTGGAGATTGAGAAATGTTAATAATTCAGCATGCATTAACATGCACATTCCTTGCCTTGAGAGCAAAGAGCATGAATCAATTGCCCGGCTCCTTTCACCACAGGAGTAGCCATTTCCTAATGTCTTGGGTTCCCTCTGAGGGTGACGTTACCCCCTTGGAGAACCAGGGACCCCGCCCCCCTGCTGCTGTCTGCAAGAGTTGTAGGCTCTGAGCTCTGGGCATGAGTGCTCAGGCTCACAGGCCAGTGCTGTCACTCCTCTCTTGCATGCTGAGACACTGCTGGCATACAGCAATGCTCTGCTGGAAACACACCAGTGCCAAGACGACTGCTCATGCTTCCAATACCGTGTGGCGCTGCTAGGGAAGGGGAAACCAAACTGCTTTCCCTGCTGTCTGTCTGGGCCACAGTACAGCTGAGCAAAGGACAATGCTGACACCCCTCCCTCCAGCTTGCATTGATGCAGGGACCTCTACTTGCCTGCTCTTGTTTCTGGGTTTCCTTCCCACTGTGCCCAGCTGGTACCTAACTCTGGGCTCCATCCTCCCCCCGCCGACAGCCTCACTGCAGGCTCGCTGGCTGCTGCCCCACGGTGATGAAGAGTTGTGCCCGTGCCCTGCACACTTCTCTGCTCCTCTCTGGGGCAATCCCAGCTGCTCCGGTCCTGCACCACCATCCTGACTGTCTCTCCCCTTTGCTCTTCCGCTGCACAAAGGAGCAGCAGTCTGAAGTCCCATCCACTCTGAAGCAGAACTGGCACTGCCTGGGCTGTGCTACTCCTCCCTGTCCGCCAGCACAAGCAAAGGCAAGTTTGGAGGGCTCTGCCCTAACCTCCCAACTGGGATGAGTAGCAGAAAGTGATGCGGGGACACATCTTTGAGAAGGTGACACTGCCCAATTTCTTTATTCCAGTCAGGCAAGCTGGAGGATCCTTGGTGCATGTGCCTTTGCCACACTGCTGCCTTTCCCAAAACTCCCGCCTTCCTCAGGAACCACCTCCTCAGAGTCAGGAAGGAGTGAATTTGGGAGATATCCTCCAACATGATCATCGGTCTGCATGGTTTACTCATCTGTAGACACCTTTCATCTCTCCCTAGTGCTATCATTTTAAGGAAGGGCTTCAAATGGAAAGGCAGTTGCTGGAGTCTCACAATCTATTGACAGAATCAACAGCAGGAGAGGAAAAATTGGAACCAGAAAAAATGCATTTACAGTCTAATCTTGTGCTCAAACAATGCTGTACTATTTATGCTCCCAATGCATCCTTGAGTGCTGACATTTTATAGACAATTTCCAAAACAGGGCCTTGCCATTTTTGGATTATATTTCAGCTATAACTTTTAGGTCTAATTATTTGCGCTGACAACCACATATAAAAGAGGATATATCATTACAGTGGTGCAGCACTGGAGACACATCAGCATTCAGCATACTGACATACTAATAGCAAAGTAAGGGAGAGCAAGATTGTGGAGCTATGCAATTTGCATTCACTCTGAAATTTCTCTGATGAAAATAACACAACATTAAGGAGGGGAATAAGAGAAAAGATCCACTGTATCAAGATAAAATAACTCGTTAATAAATAACCTTGTAGCAGTCACAGAGCAATAATTAAATGCATGGGTGAGCAGTACACAGTTTTAAGTAAAGCTGGAAAAAATGTAAAATGTAATTATGAGTGCCAAACAAATTATAAGCATGGCAAATCCCAATGGAATATTTAGAAACTAATTTCTGGCTTCACATTAAATATTTGTGTATGTGGGTATTTTTGGTGGGGTGGGAAGGAGGGGTCGACACAAAGAATGAGAAATTATCTGCTCCTGCTGGCTTATATCCATTCTCGGCTGCCTCCCCTCAGCTAAACCATGCGGCTAAAACGTTTAAGTGCCCTGTCAAAGGTTTAGTCTCCAGAGGTGCCTGAGCCATCACAGCAGTACTCCAAATTCACTAAAATCTGAGACTTCGGGCCTTGGCTTTAATTTCTGCTCTTTTCTTCCTTGTTCTCTTTTTTCATCATTGTCTTGGGCTCAGGTAATTTTATCCTCTACAAAACTTATTTTTAGAGGGTAAACAACAAGGGCCCCGTGCCTCAGTACAATCTAAATGAGAGCACGTTCCAGGGAGAGAAATGGGAGCGAAGTCATTGTACTGGAACAACTGCTATGACAACTTGTTAAAACTTGTTCCAGTGATGATTATAAGATCAACTCATGCAGCTGCCTGATGGCATGTGTGAGAGAAGCCAGGGTCTCTTCCCTGTGACACTCGGGAGCAGCGCTGGGCTGGAGAGCTCCTGCGAGCATCCCTCTCCTCCACTGCATGTGGAGGGAACAGATCCACACGGCACTCGTTCAGCAAAGGAGTCATCTTTGGAAACTAGCTTGGGACTTCTGCCAAAACCACTAGCTTTCCTCAGCATGAAATCATGAATGCCTCAAGCTAGGTCTGGAGCTAAATTTAATTTAAAAGCTGGAGTCACCTTTCACTATTGTCCTTTATTCACCTCTGGCTCTCTGAGGGCAGTGGCACAGAGCAGGGCAAAGCACAAATCAGGTTTTGCTGAGCGGCTATGAGCTCCTGCGCACATTGCCACGGGCCTCCCTGAGCCATCCTAGGTGAGGCTGGGGCCACTGCCAGAGCTCCCTGCTCTCCTGCCAGCAAGAGAAAGACCCAGCCCCAGGGAAGAAAGGAGAGGCAGACCTGCTCATGCAAAAGGCCCTTGTCTGAGCATGGAGAACTGGCCACCTCTGGAGTGGGGACTGCTGAGGAGCAGGGAAGCTGCCTCAGCAGGAGGGCCCTGCACCTCAGCCAGCTGCCCTTGCTGCCCTGTGGCAAGGGAGGGCAGCATGCTGGGTTCTTCTCCAGCTGAGATCAAAAGTAAGCTTTTTGCCTCTAGAGGAAGTTAAGACTTTTAAAGCTACAGGGGAAATTGAGGAACCCGCTCTCCCTAGCAGCTCCTGAGGGGGCTGGAGATCATTCTGATCTCTGCTTCCAAAGACTGCTCTTGATCTCTGGCCAGAAAGCAGCAGCAGTTTAGAGGTATTAGACTGGCACCTAGCAGAGGTAATGGGTTAGAGAAGGACCCCACATACAGTAGCATGCACTTCTTCCCACCCTACCTTTAAATAAAATGCCCTGGCTGCTATTTGCATGCAAAACATATTCTGTGCATTTTAAGTCTCAAGCAACAAAGGCATGCAAGCAAAGTATCAATGCAATCACCAGAGTCACAGCAAACAGTAAGCAGATTTCATCAGGCACACTGTGGCCGTGCCTGGAAGGGAGCCAGAGTCTGTAGGGCCCCCTCCCCTTTTGGGGATAGCTCTCCTCTCCCTACTGGAAAAGTCCCGTCTGACGTGGCGTACTGTAGATGGATAAGAAGTGAAAAGGACCAACCTTCTCGCTGATCTGAGAGATGAAAGTTTGTTTTGTTTGATGGCAGAGTGCGATGAAGATGAGGAGGGAATAAAAAAAGACAAGGAAAAACACAGAGAGTAAAAACAGGCCAAGCTTCATCTGTCCGCACACCACTGAAACGACAAGACAAGACTACAGAGGTCAGCCATGACTTCCCACCGTGCACACACACCACTCCGTGTTGTGGACAAGAGTGTGCCATACTCACACAGCTCTGGCCCAGAGCAGGGCCAGCCCCTTCGCCTCCCTGACCTGCACACCACTCATCGAGGCAGGGTGGAGGGGACCACACGTCCCACACATACTCATATGGACGGTGCTTCGGGGGTGGCCCCACGCTGGGCCAGTTGCTAGAAGCACAGACACGTTTACATGTGCAAAACACTCAGGCACAGAGCAAGGGATTCCAGGCATCACACAGACTGATGTGCTCTCACGCACCCACTCCAGCTATAAAGACGATGGCAAAGGCACTTTAAACCCATTGACCACACACTGGGAAGAGCATATATGTAGATCCGAATTTTATCAAGTATGAAAGAAATGTTCCAAGTGGTGAATGGAAAGTCTTCTACCATGAAGAGCTGCTCCCCCTCTCCAAACAAAGAGCTAAATGCAGCAGAGAGGTATTAGGCAAGCGACAGACATGCGCAGTCTCAGCTGGGCTCAGTTTCATGAGAGCCGTATTGGTACACTGTGCTGCAAGTGAGAGATGGACAAGAAATCAGAAGGACAAAAACACCCAGAGAGAATTGAGCAGGTCCCAGTTTTTGTTCCTGCGGGAGAGACAGTAGAAGGTTAGTTGCATTTTCCTTATAGACAAAGGAGATCTTATTTCTCTAGCAGGAGTGACCTCACTCCAGCTACAGATCTGTCGCGTATCAGCTGTAATCGAACCCTCGCTGAGAGAATACACAAGTGGATTTGATAGTTAAAGACTGCTTATGAGTCACATTCTTGATGGGGGAAGGAGAACGTGGGGGGAAGAATTTGCTTTCCAGCAGAAACACTGCAAATTAGAGAACAGCATGTGGCATTATACAGTGCAACGGTACAGTCAGCCATTTCCAGCGATTAGAGGACAGGATTTTAACCAACACTGACATGGTACAGACCAGGCAACAAACTGCCAATAACAGCTACAACAGTGGCCTACCAAGTGTAATGGAGCTTGCAGGAGAACAGCAAAACAGTTGTTTACATTTCTTCAATTGAACTGATACCAGGGGACCAGAACCAGCCAGCTCGGAGCTTAAGTGGCCTATAAGTGAAGGCCATATCCAGCGAGGACCCCCATCCCGGCATCGTCAAAACAAACAGTCACAGCTTAAGGTTCAAGTTTCCTCTGGCCTGTTTCAGACAGGGGATTTACCTCTCGGTCCACAAAACATATGGCTCATTTAATCCTGTGAGACCCTGCAACGGGAGAGAACCTCTTTATTGCTGCTCTCAAGCCACCGCTTTATTTCCTAATCTAATGGAGTGTATCACATCTGCTTGGCCTCAGCAGCCAGTAAGGGGCTTCGGCCTTCTGCTCAGCTCTTCCCAACAGGGAGGATTTGTTTCCTGCCCTTGCCCGGGAAGGACAGTGCTTCCGGCAAACCAGGTGTACCCGTGAATGGCTGCATTTCTGGAAAGTAGTCCCTAACATCTCAATAGGGTCTCACAAGCTCCCAACTGCTGCAAACATGAATGGACCAACCTGCTGCATCCTTTGGGACTGCATGACTGAAGAGCAGGACGCTGGTGAAGGGTGTAAGACTGGGCAACGATGCTGAAACAGCTACGGGAACACCCGTCCCCGTTGCAAAAGCGCAGCAGCTGCAGTCTCCCCCTGCCCTGGGGAAGGGCTGACGTCCAGCAGCCGCAGCAAGGAGACTCGCTGTGGTGCCGCTGGGCCGGCCTGCAGGCAGGCAGAGGGGTGCTGCTGCAGCTGGGGAACGGCCAGGGGCTTTGTTCTGGGGAGCCCGGCAGGGATCGCACTGTATCAGTGTGCATGGACAGGAGTAGGCTCTGGCAGTGGCTTACCCCACGTGTTGACTCTTCAGATTAGAGTTGGAAAGGTGAGGAGACACATGTGAAACACTCTAATTCAAACAGATTACTTTCTGATCTGTCAAACAGGAACAAGTTTGGGGCCTGCTATTTGTCACTAATTGCTGGATTATCTCTTAATCTCTTATTATATTAGTGGCTTATGGGGAATAAAAACCAGTAGTAGGCTATTTTGGAACAGCTGTAAGGCAAGAGGGAACACCTGGCCAGAAAGTTCTCTCTCCTTCCCCTTTACTTAATGCTTAAACAGCTGCTGCTTTATCTGAGATAAACCTGATAAATGGTAAATTGAAAGTTTCATCTCCTTACAGATGCCATTCACATTCTCCCTTATCTCCAGTTCTCTATCCATGTCACTCCTAAGCTAAGAAGCATGTTTTATCCAACAGGTTTTCTGCTGTTTTACAAAACAAATGACTCTGAGCAGTGACAGAAAATAACATCTGCCCCCACATAGGGACAGAAGACTTAAGGCTGGGGTTACTCCGAGTATCCCCTGTGCACAATACCATGGCTCACTAGGCATGCTACCTTGTTCCCATGAACCCGAGCTGCCTGGCAGCTAACTTGAACATGCCAGCCTATATGCAAGACAAAGCAAGTCAAGTCACAGCAAAAACGCCACCAGAGGATAGCAAACTCCAGAAGGTAAAATCGGGGCTCCTTTTGAGATCCAAGCTGAAACAGCAAAGAAGCAAAGAGCAAGGCCATATCAGAGACGCGTCTGCCAGTCCTGGCTGTCAGATGGCTCCAGCGCTCTGTAGGCAGAAATTCCCATGCCGACTGAATTTGGCTTTTACCCTGCCACAGACATGCTCGTCTTCTGCAGCAGCAGCAGCAATACTCTAACCACAGCAGCTTGTTGCAGAACGAATGAGTTTGGGCTTATGGGAGGCTCTGCTTTTGTATATTCTCAGGCATTGGCTCCCTGCAACAAGGCAGGGGGCTGTGGCTGGGATACGAATGCACAGGTCTGAGAGTTTAGATCACTAGCTCAAACAAAGGAACACATTTCTAAAGCTTTTCAGAGCGGGAAGCTAATACTTTCCTGAAAGCAACAAGAAAGTTCATTATCCCAATTGGCTCTGTAATTCTGCCGGGAACTGCCAGCTTCTCTCCTGTGCTGAAAACCCTCTGGTGCTATGCAAGGCAATAATACACGGCAAGCCCAGATACTGTGGAATCCAAAAGACACAGAGGTTAACAAAAACCCAGAGGAGGATGAACCTGTTCCTGCTTATCTCCAAAAGCACATCTTGTGTCTCAAGGACTCCACATAAATCAAATTTCATCCTTTACAGCTTTTAGAGGTATAGAGGAACAAAAGGACAGATTGTCTTTTTTACGCCAGATTACTTGAGAATAAGACAACCTCCCATTATATGTGATGAACAATGTTCTCATGCCACAGTGATGAGTATATTCCATCCTGGAGAGACAGACAGGATGCTCAGGGCACCCAACCATCCTTTCCCATTCATAGTGCACACACATGCATGCATGAATTCAATTAAGAGCAGAAAATCTCAGAGCACCAGAGATGGATTTCCTAACTCTTTGTGCAAGTGGATATGGAAGGGGAGTGAACGGACATTTAGTCGGCACAGATACGCAGGCCTAATTGTTCCACAGACATCTATGCAGGTCATGTGGGAAGGAGGAGGAAATAGGTTTCTGAGTCCATTTCTGTGTTGCATTATCATGCACTGAGCCACCAGCCACTCTCCTTCTATTTTCCATAAAGGTCATTTTACAAATAATCAGACTTGAGCCTCATGTTGCACTTTCAACTGTCAAAGGTTTTTGCAAGGAATAAAACTGTTAAGCTTACTTAGTTGAGTTCTATAAAGCACACTGAAATCTGTAGATATTTATGCTACCAGAAGGACAAAGAACAATTATTTATTAAACCGTGATTGTTATAATCATTACGGCATAGCAAAATGCTCATAGATAGAGGAGAAAACATGACAAAAATATTCATACTAATATATGGGGAAGAAAAAACTTGGCAGAAGCCTGTACGTGCCTTCACGGCTCTGAAGCCAACCAGCTCCAGTACGAGGATATAGAGAGTCGCAGCAGCATGAGCCACAGCGCTGACCAAGTACTAAATGTCGGCTGGTGCTGAATGCTGCGCAGCTCCAGCCACGCCGCTGGCTGCGTTCACCTCCCACATGCTTGCAACTAGCCAAGGTGCATCTGCCCAAACTACAGCTGCTCCGGCTTTGGCTACAGCAGTACCTTCGGCATGGAGCAGCACTCGGGAGCAGAGGAGATGAAGTTAAAAATACTGAAATCGCATAAAAAGGAGTGCACTTTCTTCATCAAAGGGTCATTGCTCTCTGTTGCATTGCTCTACTGCAGCATTATCTTGAGGTCAGGACTGCACAGAGTGTACACAGGGAGATCACAGCCCTTCTGACCCATAGCCCTCCTCAGCCATGTACCAGCTGTTGAGGGGTAGTTACTCTGTGGCCTCTATTGCAGCCTGTTTTTGCTTCTTCTGATAGTCCAGGGCAGACGTCTGTCTGAAGCAGCAGCCTGGATCATCTGGTCTGATTCAACGGCCCGTTCGTGTTTCCTGCCACCCAGGCATCTCCCTCACAAGTCTTTCCAGTCTCTGCTTGTCTGTGACTGCTGCCAGACCCTCAAGCACCGGCAGTGCCCCTCTCCAGTCAAGTAATGTCACCCCCATCAGCCCTGACAAGAGGCAGGTTTAACAGAGCACATCATTGCCAGAAGTGTGCATATAGCTGGGTTATAAACAAATGTATTCCCTGTTACTTAGCCATTTTTCAGACATCCCCAGTTTTGGTTGTTGACTGTTTGACCACTGTCCTCAGCTTTTACTCTTCTCCTGGCAATACCCTCAAGCTTTGACTGCTGTTGCTATTTTAGCTGTTTTAATATTACATAGGCGGAAAATGTCCTTTTTAAAGGCTTCAAGTCTTGTTGCTCCAGGCCAATGTCAGTTGTTCAGAATTATTATTATTTATACAAGATCCCCTCTGCAGTAAGCATCATCTTGCCGTAAGCAGCCATTTAGGTGAGTTCATGTCTGAGCCTAAGCTACCTCCAAGTCCCCAAGTATAAAACCCTGCAGAGGCCAGAGAATCACTGCTAGGGACACTGCTAGAGCCACAATCCTAATTTCATTTTGGGTGACGGCTCCTTAGTGAAACTTGGCAAATAAAACTTCAGACTCCAAGCAAGTTTCCCTGCTTTCCCTAGCCTGGCCTTTCAAAAAGCAGATCCAGAAAGCACAGATTTTTGCAGTATTACCATTTCGATTTACTGCAGTCTCATTTACTAGTTTGCGATTTGGGGACAGAGGAGACAATTCAGTTTTAAATGCTCTTTATTTAAAAGCAGCTGTGCAGCTGCTTCTCTACAGTATGTGTAGCATTTTGGGCCAGGGAGCTTGCTGCACGTGCCCTACTGGACCGTGCCTTGAAGGCCTGAAAAGCAGCACTTAAGAACTGAAAACTGGGCAGCAGATTTCTCATTTGATGGGAGGTATGCATCCAGTGCTCCAATATGTATTATTCTAATAGCATCTGCATTGCTCACTGTTAGAGGCAGCACTGGGGAACACACTTAGTGAACTCCACAGTGTATTAATAAGGATATTCTTATACACAGCCTTCGAGCTCATCTGCTTCATTGAAGCATGAAAAAAAAATAATGCCACGTATAAGAAGGAGAAGGGCAGAAAAAACCTCTCATACAGGGAATGAGTCAAGTAACAGTGCCTCTCTTGAGGGGAGCACCACACAGGCCACCGCCTTCACAGGCATTTCATAGGACAAGAGTTTTGGCTGAAAATGCTCCTCTTTGTGCAGATGTCCCTGAAGATGTAGGGGAATGAAGAGTGAAATGTATTCATAAAGAAACAATAGCACAGGTGAATCAGTGCAATTATACTATACTCCCAGTAAGCATGATGAAAATGACACCACTTTTTTTTTTCCACACTGAGTCCAATCTGCCTTCTACACTTAAATCAATTTCTTGTATGTCTTGAATCAACTTCTTGGATTTTTGCTGCTAAATCGGACAGTAAGCTCTCTGGATTAGAGGAATCACATCTTCCATACGTTTCTATTCTCTTCTCCCTGCAGCACCATCAAGTCCCAAATCTAGTAGCGTGGTACATATAACCATGGACCACAAATGAATGGGTGTTCCTTCATCCAGATCAGCACTGGCAAGCATGCTTGTGCGGAAAGGGCAGGATAGGAATATGCCACTGTGCTCCCTTCGAAGTCTCTGCTATGCCCCAGATAGCCACCTTGCCCTGGCATGCTCCCCACTCTTGCCTTCACCCTGTTCTTGCTCCTCTAATGGTCTGGATGTTTTCTGCAACCCTCCATGCATGGAGGGCTGACGAACAGCAGCGGGAGGCAGTCAGCTCCCAGCGCTGGTCCCCAGACCCATCCCAGCTCTGTAGCAGCAGACAGATAGACCTGTCAGTCCAGAAGCAGAAGGCTTATGAGGGTTGCTTTCCAGCACACTTAGTAAGATGAAAATAATAGCTTCAAGGAAAATGCATCCATTTTCCTTTACAAATCCCTGGTGTGGAAATGTTTTAACTTTTAATGAAGTCCATCTGTGCAGAAGTGCTGGCTCTGAAGGATTCACAGAGACAAGATACTGGTGTAGCCTGCTCCTTCCTCCTCCTGTTCTTTCATGGATATAGGAAGCCCTGAGCAGTGCCTGGATACTCTTTCTCAGCACCCAGCATCTTCCTTTGTTAGCATAAAAATATGATAAAGATGCTAATGAGCCCGTGCTCTCTAACACAGCACACTCACAAAGGATTACCTGGGAGGCTAGGAAAGGGGAGGACATGATCAAAAACATAAACCCCAAGAGTCAAGAGACAAACAAACATTTGAACTATTGAAAAAACAATAGGCTGTAAAATGAGAGCAGGCACAAGCAGTCCTGAAAACTACACAGGGTGGAAATTAGTACTGCTGCTCAGTACTCAGCCACGCTTTCTGAGAAAGTGTCCAACTTCTTGGGTATTCACCACAATGAGGTCAATCATTATGAAACCACCATGCAGTGGCAGTGCAGCCAACACACTTAATTTCCACTGTAATTTATCATTAATTAATGTCTTCTCTAGTAAAGATGCAGGCACTTTCTGAAGACCCTACTGGAAGTCACTGATCTGTCTAATGACAACACTGTAGGTCTATCACAAGAAGAAAAAAACAGGGATTCTTTTATTCTGCATCCCAGACCTGAGAATGTAAGATATTTTTGTTTTTTTCACTGCTTGTTAAAGAAATAAAATACTGTTCTTGGTTTGACTAACTTTTGGAAGTCATTAACTAATATAGTAACAACACGATTTTTTTTGGTAGAACTTTTGCTATCAGAAACTGTAAGCACAAATACCATCTAGGACCTAGTATGCACGGTCAATTTAATCTGGTAATAATTTATGGGGTATCCTGTCTTAAATATACAGCAGGGCTTTATCAGGATCACACAGGCTGGAAGATTGACATTGTAAAGATTATGTGCAAATAAAAAGGCTTATTCCAAAAATTTATGTGTAAGAAAATGATGGTTAACAGCAAAGCATATGTCTAAGAATATGCTTTCTTTGGTGAACATCAGGATCCTCTCACATGTGGAGACCATCCGTGGCCCATGCCTAGCCCAAACAGGACAGGCAAACCTTGCTGAGCAGCAAGTCAAGTGTAAAATTCAATACACTTCACAGTCTTACATGATTCACTTGCTAAATAAAGAGCATTCATTAGTAAGAAACCAGAAAGTTGTAAGAGGAGGTTTTTCTACTTCTTGAAGCTCCTGTGCCTTTTTTCAGCCACACCTCTACAGAAAACAGAACATTGAGAGTCTGACCGTGTCACAGGAAGCAAAAGCATCCCAAATACTGCAGCAAAACGGCTGGGTATCCACACAAAGCTATGCAACAACAGCCAGCCTGGTAACTAGGAACCTTTCCCTCAGAGTGCAAAGTGACAGTATGGGACGAGTTTTAGTACAGCTTGCCTGAAAAATGAACTTGCAAGAATACAGGGAGTTTAAAATCATCCATAATTTCAATGTGAGAGTGAACTGAGTGATTCCACTGCATAGATATAGCTTCATCTTCTGAAAACGCTTAATGGGATACTTCAGTCTTCCAAAGATTCTTACAATCCAAATTACGCTGCAAAATAAAAAAGCAGTGCCCCAGAATAAGCAAGGAAAACAATACCAGAAGCCTCCCCTAGAAGCAAACACACAGCATGTGAAGGCTTAATCATTCTCATGTCCTCTTTCCATAATAACCAATGCATAGATAGCTTTACGATTGTATTTTCTTTCTTCAAATCAGAGGAAGGAAGAAATGAAGATGAGATTTTATTATTAGACAGTTGATTTACTATGTGGAAATAAAATCTAGTTCTAACTTCCTAACAAACAATAGGTTGCACCAGCATAAGAATCTTCTTTCTCTTCTTGGGAAAATCCATAGCTACATTTCCCAGGGGTTCCTGACCAGTGGCTCTGGTTATACAGACTTTCATATGAAACAGTCTATTTTTTTCTTGCTGAAATTAACAGAAAGTGTACAGGGAGTTTAGCCCTTGCTTCTCTCCAAGATAACTCAAACACCTTTAATGAAAGAAAACAGGCAGGAGACTGTCCTGATATAAAACCTAAATTATTCTGGTATGTTGAAAACAGTTTTAAATCTGCAACATAGCATAACCATTAGAAAAATCGCTTTATGTGAATTGTGGCTAATTTCCAGCAGGTTCCCAGTGTGAGCCATTAATACCCAGAGGCTCAATCATTGATGCATAGAAGATGGATTAGGACAACTCCAAAAAGCTGTTCAGTTTTTAAAGATACACATTCCCAAGCAAAGGCCTAAATATCAGCTCATCTACAACTGAGCACCTCTCGCTCATCAGAGTATGACTGATTTTATACTACTCCACCAAAGGTTAGTTTATACTAAAAGGATTAAGCACCCAAGTAAAATAACTATGACACAAAGTTGAGGAGTTCAAGGGAGAAAGGAATTCCGATTTTGCCTATACTTCAGCATTTTACATAACACCATTTCAACAGCAAAAACAGATTTCCAGAAATGTGAGTCAAACCCAACTTGGATAAAAGATCTTGCCATCTTTTGAGCAAAAGGCCACATCACACAAACCACAAAGTGTGATCAAGGCACTAAGACAGGGAACACACTCCTTCACTGAAAGCCATGGAGCCTTTTGGGCAGGAGGAGAGTGACCCCCTTGGGTGGAAGCTGCTCTTACCTCGAACGTAAAGGTTTGCTGGGGCAGAGTAGCGGGTTCCTGCGCTGTTGGTTGCAACACATTCATATTTGCCTTGGTCTGACTCCTCGCTGTTCTCTATTTGCAGAGCTCCTGTACACAAACAAGATGACATAGACAATTCAGGTTACGATTAATCTGGTAATTGAACAGCCAGCCTCAGAAAAGGAAGGCCATGCCCCACGCTTTTAAAGTATCCTCCTGGACCCACAAGGTACCAGCATGCAGCCAAAAGGTACCCAGTCTGCTGTTAGAAGCTTGTGAAATTCATTATTGTTTTTTTTTTAATGTATAGGCAAACAGTTACTGATGTATTTCCAACTGCACCAACCACTTATATTCATTGGTTCAACAGAGGAAAACAACATGCACATACACACATATAAATTACAGCTTTGTATGGGACTCCTGTCTAATAAAAAGACCTTTAATAAGCCTTTAATCAAAACAGCCAAGCACAAAGCACACTAACTGGAGCTGTTTGTTTCTTATCTGATGCACACAAAGCCTAGCAAAGGCTCAACAAATTGCGACCTTCCTGCAGAAACTGGCAGAGTCCCATCTCTCCCACCTCACCCCCCTCCTTCCAACAGACATCTCCTTTTGAGAAAACACTTAGCCTTTCGTCAGCTTTCTCCATGTCAGTGATCTCCTTGTCCTTTCAGATTTCATTATACATGATATAAAAAGGTTAGAAACTCAGTCTGAGACATCAAAGATGTACATCAATGCAAGACACTCATTTTGCCACACGGCACTCGCGTGAAAGCCACCCTCCCTTTGTCCTGTGTGCTCCTCCAGCCTTGGGTCAGGAATAGTTGCTTAGCTCAGACTGCAGGTTCCTCGGGACATGATCTGCTCCCATCCCCGAAGTGCCAGATGCATTAGGGCACTTCTAAACAACTGCAATAATTGCATGCAGAGTAGCAATTTAGATGGGGAGCCTGCGGAGTGCCTGTGATGCAGAAGTGAGCGCTGGTCTGCGCTGGTTTTCTCTCATCTGCTCAGCCTATTCCACTGGTGTCCAGTACCACTTGGCCTGGGAGGCTGGTCTTTCACCCAGCTTCTTGCCTTGCATGGAAGACTGCAAAACTTGTCACATCTGGGACCCCCTAACTGAGCCCCATACGTAGACTAAAGGATGGAGATGAAGAGGAAGAAAGAAGCAGGATGCGTGTGACAGCAAGCTGGCACCGCAGGAGAGAACGGCCGTTGGTCAGACACCGAAGCGGCTGCTGCTCAGCCTGCTTCCCCCAGGCAATGCGGGAATAATTTTTAAAGTGCCTCCAAGTGCTCAGATTCTGCTGGTTAGGATTGCCTATAAGAAGGGAACTCTGCTCACAAACCATAAACTGAACTAAAAACATTAACCCCTTTGCTTGTAAGGATCTGAACTCATTTCTGCCTGCCACGGTTCAAAATGACCACTGAGAGTGGCACTGAGAATAGCTGGTGAAATTGCCTTCTCTCTTCTTGCTGGTTCAAGCTGCAGAGGTCAAACTCAGTTTTTCATATCATCAGAACAGAAGAAAAACTAATGTGAATCAACCACTGCCACCTACATTATTTAGAAGGATAAATTGAGACTGTAGCATAAGTCTATATGTCATGGGGAAAAATGAACTTCTCTGGGTTCTGCCATATAATAAAAATGATGTACAGAGCCCTCCCTATTGTTGCATTAGTGCTGGAAATGAGGCTTTAGCTAGACAGAGGAAGCTTGTTTGCAGAGCCTTTCTACCTACTAACAAAAGGAGCTGCCAGCTTTCCCCAGCCACGGCACTCTCTGGACACCCACAGGCCAAAGCCTACAGAGCACTGCTGCTTAATTCAGGGAGAACGCTGAATTTCTACACGCTGTCTGGGAAAAACATCTTCAAGCAGACAGCAGCATGACAGGCAGTGGAGCAGGAGGAAGCTTCCCAGCATTGACAAGACAGAGAGAATCAGAGAATCTAGAAATGGAAAAGACCTATTAGGTTGTCTTGTGCATCCCTGGGGGGCAGGGCAGGATTGCCCCTGTTGTAAATGTACTTGTGTTCTGTCCAATCCCATTTCCAATGTGCTGAGCGATAGGGCTTTCACCACTTCCTCAAGGAATTCATGCCACAGCCTGGTTATGCTGTCAGGGAGATTTTCCTGGAAGTCACCATATATTATCCCCTTAATTTCTGCTCGTTACTCTGTGGGCACACGTGTGCTACAGAGTTCATTCTGAGTGCTTCCATCAGGCTTGGCTGGGAAAAGCCATTTGCTGCAAAACATACCCAAACTTAAAAAAAAAAACAAAACAAACCACAACAAAACAAAGCAAAAAAGAGTGGATGTCATCACCCTGAGGAAAAGCCTATCTCTGATTTAGCCTATAGCCCTCATCAGCTGGCTGGGTGGAAAGCAGAGCCAGCTTTAGGTGACAGGCAGTGGTGTCTGCCTAGAAAAAAGGAAGATCCCTAGATAATTCTGCCATGAACACATACCTTTTTATATGCTCCTTTTTGCCATTTAATACATATCACTGGTATTTATACTGTTTAGACTTGTGATCACCATGGCTCTTAAATGTTGGTTAGTCAAACTATTTTTTATCTCTGGGGACCTCAACATCAGTGCTGGAGAGAAAAGAGGAAAACTTCAGAGGATGAAGAAAATGAAGGCAGAGGGGAGTTTCAGGTTACATGCTATTATTGCCTGTCGGTTCTGCAGCCAGCCAGGATCAATTTCTAGAATCATACTATAAACATGCAACGTCTCAGCAACTGCCTACAGACTGCTCAGGGACACTGGGCAAGGGATTCTGGTTTTGTCTGTGTTGGCATGACTATTCAAACTACGGCATGTCAGGAGCAAGAGAGAGCCCAGGAAGCAGAAGGAAGTTAATGTAAACCTCTCAACTGAACCAAAAAGAAATCAGTTACTGCAATAAATCATCATTAGACAAACAGAGAGATCCCGCGGTATAGCTGACAGCTAGCAGAAACTGGAAGGATCACGGTAAAGTGATGGGAGTCAGTGGGACTATAGGGGTTTTCTTGAAGGACAACATTCAACTACGTGATGGATACAGGCAAGTGTAGGGTATCGCAGGGTACAGAGATTTATGAATAAAGTTAAGAAGCTCAGACATTGCTAGGCTCAGGAAGCTGGAGACATAAATGCACCTGAGCCTTGGGAAAAACTCCCTAAGTTAAAATGCTCTAGGCCCTAGTTCAGTCATCCCAGAAAAAGGCAATAGCTTCATCTCTTGGAGGGTTCAAGTCTAGGCTGGACAGGACACAAGGAGCTACAGGAAAGGAAGAACTGCGTCTTGAGTAGCTCCCTTCCCCGAAATTCATGAAAACTGCATCCAAAGACCCTCAAAAGCACAGTGAATTCTTTGCTTTGACAAGTGCAAAGGATCCGATTTCTATTCCTAGCCCTGTCAGCATCTCATCTTACAACCTTCTGTGCCTCTGCAAACCAGGGCTAGGAAGGCTGATTTTACTTTTATTCCTTACTTTGGGATTTATGTTGTGCAGGTTGCCAAGTAAGGTCTTGTTCACCCAGGACGTTACTGAAGACTTCTCATATGGGCTCCTCAAGTGCTTCAGTGCCAGATGCCTTGTTCTCGTTTGCATGGCTGAGTCCTGATGTGCAATCAGATAGCACGGCTTCAGTGGATGCATGAGGACCATCTACCATCAGGACGTGCATATGTGTCCAGAGAGGAGCAGTGAACAGCTTGTTTGTGAGCTCGTGGGGCTCTACTGTGGTACGTGTGCATCAGAGCAAAACCTCTCCCCACTGAGCACCACTTGACCTCCACTGCCTCCTAAGCACCCTGAACCACAGTGGGGCTCCAGCAGAAGAGGAGCAGCCATTCCTCACCACGCTGCGATGTCATGCCAATCTCACTTGCGCCTCAGATCTGTTCCTGATAACACATCTCAGCTTATCAGAGAGCTGACAGCTCCTGAGAAAAACCCCTGGCTGCTCTCCAGTGCCAGGAAGAATGGTGACAAGTCAGCTTTCTGCGGCTGAGGGCAGGAGATGGCCCTGCTGACTGACAAGCATCCCTTATAGATTCTTTACCCTGTGCTGGTATCTCCTTGCCAGTCCCTTCCCTCCTATCCTAGCTTTTTCTTTTGCTCTTTAAACTCAGGCACAGACAGCAGCCCCATTAGCAGCTCTCCAAGATACTTATCTATTCAAATATACTCGTGCTCAGGCAGAATCATTAGTTGCAGTGACAGTGGTTAAAAGAAGCATTTAAAAAGTGCACTGCACAGAGCATGGGGAAGGCAGATCCTGGTACGGGCTGCTTCTAGCAGCTCTGGGTGCTTTTGTGCCATGGAGGGCTTGTCACTCTCCTCTAGGTGACAAACCGAATGTAAAAGGCTGAGCTGCCATACAAATTGATCTCTCTGAAATCCTGCTCCATAGCTCATCGGGCGCTTGTGCTCTTTTCTCCCAGACAGCACTGCACACAGCTAAACATGGCAGCTCTTGGGGCGACACTCTTCTGTATCTATTCAGGTCGGAGCTCCATCCCCAGCAGCGCAAGCAGCTCCACTTCTCTAGCAGGGCACTCACAGCCTCAGCCTCCCTGGCTCAGAGGTGGGGACTGACCTTTTGCCCTGGTTATAAAATCAGACATGGAATGAAATGCTCCCGTAAGTTCCCAGGAATCGGGAACCAGGCTGCAGTTGCAGCGCTCATCTAAAGGAAAGGACTTGCAAACGCAGATGTTAATGAACCCAGCTACCTGTTCCTCCCAGGGAACAGGCAAATTTTGCCCACCCTGCACACTAAAGCACATGGCTACCCCAAACCCCTCCCTTCCCTTTCCCCTCGCCTCCCACCAGCTTCCTCCACAGAAACACCCCCTGACTTTTCCTAAAGCAGTTATTCTTAGTCATTCCTTCAGCCAGTGCTCAGGTGTGGGTCCAAATCCCCCTTCTGCTAAAAATTCCCTCCTAGAGAAGGAGAATCCTGCTATATAAAATCCAGCGAGCTGTGGAGCAGGGTCAGCCCAGACCAAACAAGGACCCGTAAGTGTGAATATGGTGGAGAAAGACACTGTGAAGCCCTGACAATGAGGGGGTTGGAGTTTGACACCCTGGCTGCTGCCCGAGATAACCAACACTTGCCATGGGAGCTGTGAAAACTGAAAGACACCAAATTCACACAAGAGTCACTAATAGTAAAAATAAGCATTTCCCATATTCACTATTTTTTGTAATTGATAACAGCAGGACCTCCCAGCTGTTCCAGAGGACTGCACCTAGCCTGCACCAGCCCTCAGCACTGCCAAGTATGCAAAACAAGATCACTACAAATATATTTTCATTGTTAGTGTTCATTATGGTCATTATGCCTAAGAGGCTGGTGATTGGCATGCAAGGGGCCTGTTCTGGATGGCAGCACTGCTGAGAATTCACTGCCCTGTGCACCACAGGCAGCTGCTGATAGCACCCGACCGCTGCCACTGAGCCGGACTCGGGCAGAGAGGGAGGAGAGGAGACCCAGTGTGCTCTTAAGACAGCGGAGTTTCTGGATGCTCTGATCTCTCACCAGCAGGTACAGCAAATCTCAGGGGAATCTGCGTCAGAAGCAAAGCTACAGCACTGTCAAATGTATAGTAACGCCTCTGTGTGCTTCTAAAGGGACATGAGTCAATCTGAATCTCGACAGTAAGAAACATGGCATTACAAGCATTTCCAGGCACTACCTCACCCAACCTCCCCTGGACGCTGTCTGCTCTTGCAAGCGTATCTTCTCATTTTAAAATTGTTTTCCTTTTGCTTTTTTTTGTGACTGAAAAAGCTCAAGAAACAGGAAAAAAACTCCTGTCATATACAAAGTGCAATCAAATGTACAAATACATGCTAAAAAAGAGACAGAAGAATTCTTTTAGCTTCTTCTAATCTCTTTGGATAGCTTTACGCTCCAGCTTGCAGGATAGCATTGAAATACTGGAGCTATATTTAAACCAGTTCGCTTGGGACTGGAAAAGGTTTAGCTGCAGCTATACAGAAGTTGGTGCGGGTGTTTACCTGGCTTCTCAGAGAGACAGCTTCTGACACCCAAGTGAGCTGATCTAAAGTTAATTCAGACAGACCTCTGCTACGCTGACGTCTGCAGGGAAGAAATACTCTTATGTATAGGAACCTCAGATATTTCCTGTGGTGACAGAAAAGTAACAAATAAATCTGGCTGGAGAGGAAAAAATGCCTGAGATGATGATATTTCTTTACCTCCTCATGTGCATCCAATCTAATGCCTGTTCAGTCCAGCACCCACCAGAAACACAACAGTGCTCTGCTCTCTCTTACAGCCTGGGGCAGGAAAACACAGCCAGGTTTCACAAAAGGTTGAGCGAGTTCAATTCCAGAGAAATGCTGGAAATGAACATCTTAAATTCTACTTTGAAAACAAGAATGGGGCAGAACTTGCTTAAACATGGATTTGCTGATACTATCTGTGGGTCACCTTAAGAAGCTAGCTATTGCCTAATTTGATGGGCATCTGCCAGCTCCATGTCTTTCTGATGAACAAACAGGGATTTCAAGATTAAATTACTATCTGGGGCAGTCCCGGAGGGCTAAAGAGTGAAGCTACAAACTGAGATTCTGAATTATAGATGGGAGCTCCTCCCATCTCAGGGAAGCCAGAGACAGCTTGGACAGAAAGGACTAAATATGGGGGGGTAAGGTCAAACGAGGTGTTTAGAGAGAAAAATCGCCTCCTGTTGGAGGAGTGCACAGTAGAATTTCTCAGGTTGTCCTCTTGCTAGCCACATGCTGCTCCCTGTGAGTAGGTTCTCCACTGCTCCAGCACTTTGCATGTGCTGGAGCAGTATGAGCCTTGCGTAATGCTTGAACATCCCAAGTACTCCAGACACTCAACTTCTAGTGACACAGTCACAGCAGCAATTAAATTTACCCAAAACTTTCCCTTCCTCCCCCAAACACTATTACCAAAAGGATTCATTAGGAGTCATTAGTTCACTCTTCCTTTCAGACCAAATTAATGGATTCCAAAGCATCAAACTTACCTTAATGAGGAACAAGAGTGCAGCTGGGTATAGAACATGGCAGAACAGTCATTTCTACATGGACACAACCTCACCATCATAAAAGCACTTTTATCTAGTCTGTCGTTATCTTTAGAAATTCAATGACCTCCATTTTAAATAAAAGGCATTAGGCTGACAGAAATCCTCTGGGAGAAGCCAGAGAGCAGCACGTGGCTTCTGTTTGCTCTCACAGAAATGTCATCTTTGACATTCAAACAGGACACATATATTTTAAATAATGTCAAGAACATCCTTAAAATACCTCATCAGGACTCAAACGAGGGTGGGAAGGGGAGTGGGGGTGCAGGGAACTTATGTTTTATGAGATGGATGGTTCTTGTCACAGAGATGTGTTCAGTTCCCAAGCAGGACGTATGGAGCATCCACGCGGTTCTGGTGCTGAGTCACTAATGTCATCAGACAGGGCGGGAGCGCAGCAAGCGCACAGGGAGGCCCTGGGACGGCTGCGCGCTCAGTGCGCATGGCTGGGAGCTCAGAGCGCTTGGCTAGTTACCATTCAATCTGTCATTTCATTTTAGGATTTGCAGTAGAAATAGGAGATGAAGAAATAGTTTAAGGAGCTTTTAACATCACAGCTGTCAATCTCCAGTGTTCCAAAGGGAGGAATGACAGATATATAAGCCCATTCATTTCAAAATAAGGTTTGCGGTCTTTTTCCCTGACCCGGATTTGCTACAGAGGCAACTTAATGCAAACATGCATCAAACGGCAATTCACATTTACTCTAAAATCACTTAACAGGAGCTGAAAACATTAACCCCCAGCAACAGAACCAGTTCCAAAGAGTCAGATTATTAACTTCCAGCAGTGATTCAGGGAGAAGGGGGAGGGAAGGGGAGAAGGGGGAAAACTGAATGAATGAGGTTGTGTTGATTTGTAGGTGGTAGTCATTCTGTCGAGAATTCCAGGGGTCAGTCAACAGGGGTAACCAAAATCACAAGAGAATTCAGAAGGGCCTTAGCATGTAACACTGATTAACACGCTGAAGTTAATCTAAAGGGACAGCTTTGAGTGTTTAGGCTAGAGAAGACAACAGTCCAATTGGAAAGTCATTACTGGTGAATACAGGCTGTGAAAACTAGCCAGGGACTGCACACACTGGGCTGTCAAACCAGGGTTGGGTTTAATTAATGAAGGCTTAAAGCAGCCAGATGTGCTTCGGATTCATCTATTTAGAAGAAATCTTTGTGCTGCAAAGTGACATTGGCATGTTCGGCTCAGAAAGGGGGGTCTGGGGCAGTGTTCTCCACCCTGCCCCCACATTAGAGGGTTTGCACACTTGAAAGGCAAACATGAGGAACGCAAATGAAGGTGCTCCTTCTCCCAGAGCCAGATTTGCTCAAACTTTCAAGAATTTATCTCCTTGTGATTAGAGTTTCATGCCCATCAGCAGCACCAGCAGGGAATTTGACTGTTCTCTTGTGAAAATGTTACCTCCTTACACTTACACCAAAGCAATCCATCCAAAACCCCCTAGACACAAAACCTCAGAGGCTACAACTGCGTGGGAAGTTCAGACACTTGTAGGAGCTGCAGGAGACGTCAACCCTCCTGTGGCGGAGGCCAGGGACCATTGTCCAGTTTGCAAACTTTCCGTTGAATAACCCCCTTTCAACAGTGCAAAATCGCAATGGATGAGTCTACAAGAAATCACGCTAAAAACCAACCAAAATAAACACACTAGTGGGAGAGTGCAGATGAGCAAGAGCACTGGCAGAGTTAGGGCTGAGAGTAAAAGCTGGAGATGAGAAACACCAGAGGAGAAGCGACAAGGCAGACAGGAGATGGAGTGACGTGACAACTGGAGGCACATTTCAGCATTCTTACCTCTGATCGGTGTACCACCTGGTGAGGTAATTTGAATGCAAATAAGATTAGAGAGAAGCATTAGTACAAAGAGGAAAGGAAGAAAATTATAACTAAAAAGCAGAAAGTTTTTTTAAAGCTAGAATTTGTATTAGCGCGACAGGAATAAACGAAAAGAAACTGATGTGCAATAAAAGTCAGAGTGACACTCTCAGGAGGTTAGTAAAGCTCATCGCTTCCAGGAATGCAGCATCCAGCCCTGCATCTTGCCATTAAAGCCACCACCCTCATGAACGGGGGCCAAACTAAGCTGCCAAGGTGGCATTGCTGGCTGGCCTCATCACTTGCATTCACCCACACCACTGTTCAAGCAGTTGAGATGGAGGACACCTTGGGAACATGGTGCAGTGCCCCTTCGTTCCTCATACAGAACAAGGAGGGAGTGTCCTGGGGGCTGTGTGACCGTGAGTGTGCTGGGCAGGAGGGGTGGAAAGCACATGGTTGCGGGCGCTAGGTGCAATTTTGCTTTGAGGTTAGAATGACCAGTGGGACAAAATCTGCTTGCTTAAAGAACTTAAACTAAGGGAAGAGTGTAACAAATCAGTTTTGAGCCATTCTCTGCATTCGCATAACCCTTGCATCAGGTTCCCTCCGGCAAAGAAATTGGTGTCATGCAGAATTAACTTTACATACAGAAATATTTTGAAATGAAGTAGTTTCTGGTAATGTAACAAAGCATGCTAGCCAGACCTCTCTTGTTCCTGCCTAATTTGGGTGTTAGCTGGAGAAAGGAACCCCTACCCTCTTTATAAGGCACTGGAGATAATTTTACATGCTATAATGAAGCGTATCTTATAAGGAGGGCTTCTCTGGGAGTGAGGTTAAGTTATCCTGTTGCAATGATCTATAAAGGTTTATTTTATGAGGTCAATGTGTTTAGCAAGTGGAGGATCCACCAAGAGGTCAGTGTCTTGAGTTCAGCATACAATCAATAACGAAGGATGACTGAAGGGGAGATGCTCCAGATGGGCAAATTGGCAGGGAACCCTTCTAATCCCCACTTTTGTCCCCTTGGTCTTATTTTGCATATATGAAGGCTGTTAGTATAAGGGAGAGATTCATGCAGATCGAATCTGTAGGCAGTTCATGGTATGTGTTGGTTTTATGCAGATTTGTAGGATCTGAATACCAAGCACTTACCAAAGAAAACTGAGGAGTTTAAACAGACAGAAAAACAGGGTTAAACAGGACACAGTGTGTCAAATCATGTTCAGTGTATTGATTAATAAATACCAGTATGCATACAAGAGTGTCGTGTATCTCAGATTTACAGCTCATTCCATTATCCACAACAATGATCACCCAATGGGAAAGAAAGACAGAAAAGAATTTCTATAAATACAGAAGCATATTTTCAGCATGTTTAACTTGCCTCTTAAAAAGTAATTACAGTATTTATACTTAATTCTTTTTCTTTCCTAACTACCCTTCCTTTAGGCAGAGGCCCTTCTCTAAGCAGGAACAGCAATTCAAACTACACATTTTAGCATCTTCCTCTGCCAAGATGACATTACCCCATTTTAACTTTATGTCTGGTTATATTTTCTGATGCTTTCTATCCACAGATTACTGAAGCATCAGGAAAGATCTTGGAGAGACTGAAGTTGTGGGTAATCTCTCTCTTGCAATAATAAATCTGCTGCTTATTTATCTATCTTAGTAACTACTGCTACCCTTGACAGAACAGTTATACCCAGAGATACTTGCATGGAATAGCACAGCCATGGAAAACAGGGTTATTTCTCTTTGCCTGTTTGGAAAGTTTGCCAAGTGATATTTTTGTTCTGTTTGGTCTAGGGCCTCCCCCTTTC
>NW_010524260.1:0-1164 GCF_000687285.1 Phaethon lepturus | reverse complement strand
TCAAGCTGATGGGGCTGGCCCATGACTGACTTGTTGCCTTAACAGTAGGGTCTGAAGGTCTTGCCTAGGTTCATCTAGTGGGGCTGAGAACAGGTGTCAGGATTCCTGTTTGTCCTTCATTTGCGTGCGTTGTCACACTCATGGACATGTTTGTGTGTGTTTGGACAATTGTGTCCGTAGGTGTGTATGCATTTCAGCATACACATGGGCCTTCATGCAGGAGACCATGAATGTGTGTGACTGGTCTGTGTATAGATAATTGTGTAGGCATAGGTGTGTGTTGATGTGTGCTTTTGTGACACAGCCTCTCCTCTACTTTGTGACCAAATTGGAGATGAATGGGTTCATTAAGAGGCTGACAAGGTGGGCTGAACTACCAGGCTCAGAGGGTTGTGACTATGAAGAAAGGGGCTAACTGGAACCTCATGAAGGTCAAAAAGAGGAAGGGGAAGGTGTCCTTCTAGAGAGGGAGCCAGCCCATGCAGTCCTGCAGGCTGGGGGCCGTCTGCCCAGGGAGCAGAATCCCAGATAATGAACATGAGATATCGGTATGCCCTTGCAGCAAAGACGACCTACTGCATCCCTGGCTGTGACAGCCAAAGTGATAGCAGGTCCAGGAAAGTGACCCTGCCCCTCTGGCCCTTGTGAGACCACGTCTGCAGTACTGCGTACAGGTTGGGAGGCCCTGATCCAAGAAGTATATCACCATACTGAAGCAAGTTCAACAAAGGCCACCAATGTGGATAGAGGGCTGACAAACATGACGTGCAAGGAGAGGCTGAGGTAACTGAGCCTGCCCATCTTGGTGAAGAGATGTCTCAGGGAAGACCTTCTTGCTTTCTACAACTACTTAATCAGAGGAGGCAGAGAAGATGTACCAAGACACTAGAAGCCCTTAGCAGTTGGAGTAGAGGCAATGGGCAAGCAACTGAGACATGATGAAATCTGCTGAAGCAACAGTCTAAAAGACAGAAGAACTGGAATGGGTTTCCCAGGGAGGTTGTGCAATCTCCATCCTGGAAGGTGTTCAAGAATGGACTGAATGTGACTTTGAGCAACCTGATCAAGTGGGATCAGTTCAGAGCAGAGGGGTTGATGTAGACAGCCTTCTTGTGGTAGAGCTTGGGGTACAAACCCAAAGAGGCCTGCCTGGAGCAGCAGGAA
>NW_010524259.1:576-35975 GCF_000687285.1 Phaethon lepturus | reverse complement strand
TACCGCACGTCCCCGGCGGCCCGGGGGCTGTTGCGGGCAGGGACTTACTTGGAGCGTGTTTCGGTTCCCACTGTAATCGCCAGTGGCAAAGTGTCCGCGGTCCCACGTAGGGAAGCGGTTACGGCTTCATCTCGTGAGTTACGGGGCACGTTGCGGAAATAGGAAGCCCCGGCCGCTTATCTCTCCGGCCCTTTTAAGTGCTTGTTGGAAAGCTGCAGAAAGGAAGAATCGTAGTGACAGGTCGTGCTGGGGGCGTGTGTGATTCTTGGCTGCAAGCAGATAGGAAACCAAGGCAAGCTTTCCTTGCTGTGTCTTCCTGGCTGTGAGGATCTGAAGTGTAGGGCCTTCTTGGCCCCAGAGTCTCAAGTGAAGCCTAAACTTACTTTCATCCCTACACAAGTGATAAGCAACGTTCCCATAACCAAATTACTTATTTGTAAGCACGTTGGCTGTTAGGGGGGTCTGTACTTAAAATAGTCCTGGCTTTTTTGAGTGAGCTTTATAAGCTGTTTGCTGCTGCTGTCATGGAAATTACGCCAGACCATGCCTTCAAACTTGAATGAGAAAGTTCAAGACCAATAGCTTTTGTGATCTATTGTCTTATTGCTGTTGAAAGTGGCTATCTCACACTTCCTGGTCTCTCAGCTTCTGTATTACATAAAACACTGGTCCATGATTGATCAGAGTAAGAGTCTATTTACACTGTATGCTTTTGGTAAATACCTTGCACTGGCTTTATCTATTTGCTGTCATGAATCAGTAGAGCAGGTAATAAGCCAAACGTGTAATGAAGGCGTAGTTGCTATAAATGTCTTTTCCCTTCTTTAAGTGCATTGTTCCATTCAGACCAGCCGAACCTTGCACCTGACACATAGCTGTGGATTTTTTCACTCTTATTTCTGTGCCACTTCTGTTGTAGTAATAAAATATTCTGTGGACATTGTTTTATAGAGTCACAGAAATGGTGTTTGGAAATGACCTCAGGAGGTCACAGTACAACCTCATGCTTGAAGTGTTGCCAACACTAGATCAGCTCAGATCTAGCTTTGTTTAAGCTAAGTCTTGAAAACAGCCAAGCATGGAGCATCCATCACCTCCCTGGGTGACCTGTTACAGTGCTGCAGTACCCTCTTAAGGCATTTTTTTTTTACTTCAAGTACAGGCTAAGACTTTCAAGCTGCAGTTTGTAGTTTTTCACAACATCCCTGAAAAATATAGCTAAGTTTGAATTATGCCTGTTTTAAGCTAGAATTGTGGCAGAAAGATTTTTTTACTTTGTTTTGTTTTTTTAAAGTCAAGTAAACCAGGTTGCTTGCTGTCTTTTGTAACCAACCTGAGACACTTATGAATTGATGTTTCTTGGATGTCTCTGTATTTTTCTTTCCTCATATAACATGTACAGAACATTTGTCTCCTTAGCCTGAGAATTATCTTTTTGTGAAGTGAGGTGCTTAAGAAATATAAATGTGCTCCACCAGTGGCTAGCTAAACATTTTAGGATAACCTCAACAGGTGTATTATTGCAAAAATCTTTATATAATTAGCCACCTCTTATACTCCTGTACCGCATGCCAGACAATTTACATACTGAGACACAGGCATATGGAGTGATCTAAATCACTCTTCACATCTGATTCTCTCTGTGTAGTCTGCAAGTGAATGTAGTCTGGTCCCTGGTGAGGAGAAACAAAATGTGATCAGGTAATTGCTATATCATAATATTTACATAAGTGGGTAAAACCAAGCTTCCCTGGACAACCTTAATTTTTCAGCGTGTTCTTGCTGAGTTCCTACAGTTGTCACTGTTGATTATGATGTCAGTAATAAGAGAGTTTTCCCCTACCTTGAGGATTTAGAGACACAGACTAGATCTCTAAATGGTACTATTTGTCTATTATATAGGGAGAGATTCTGTGGATCTCCTATCCTCTGTTGGTGAGATGGGATGTGATGTTGTTAGTGGGGCGCATAGCTAGCAGCACAAGAATGATGAGACTCTATGACTTTCCCTCTTTCTCCAAGCTGTCTGCTAACTAATCTGCTTGGGCAAGCTCAGTTCAGCTATTTTTCCTGCTTCTGGTTGGAATATCATCAGAAATGGAATGTGATCTGTGCAGACTTAAATAGTAACTCTTGCCTGAACATTAAGAATCCTTACTCAGTTTAAAAAAATACTGATGGCTCCAAAGGGGACTTGCAGTTTTATGGGAAATTTTTTATCAAGGATGCTCATCTGTGGTAATGTATATACTTCTTATGGAAAATAGAAGCATTTAAGTAAATCTCCTCCTCCAATAAAAAATAGCTAATCTAAGGCCATGGTTCTGTGATGAACTGAGGCAGTCTAATTCCTTGCTGCTGGAAGTGAGGGTTCTCAGTCCCATCTTCCTTGGGGCAATGTGTTCCTGTCCTCTGCATTGTCCCAGCTGTGTTACTTGTTAAATCCTTTTTTGAGTTTATTACCATGGCAGGAAACTATCCAACTTTTTGCCAGACTAGTTTTCTGCTGTGTTTGTGAGTTGAAATGGCTTACAGAATTATAAGAAGTGTGCACTACCCAGAGGCAAGCAGCAAGTCTACATGGCTTAGGGCAGAGGAAAGAGGAGCAGTAAGGTGTGTCTTTACTTAATGAAGTAATCAAGTTAGAGCTCACAGCTGCCCACCGCTCATGGAACTGCATCCTGACTTGCACATGGACAACTACAGTATATCAGTAAAGCATAGCACCTGACTGAAGTATCCGAGCTACAGGTATCGGAGTTCACAGTTATGTGTGAACAATTCCATCTTTTTTCTTTTTCTTGGTTTGGCTGAATTTGAGTGAATTTTCATAGGGAGGAAAAGCTCTCCTGTTGATTCTTGGTGAGAAAATAGATGGCTTGCTGCTGAAAAGGGGAGTTTCTGAAAAGCACTCACCTTCCTTTTGCTGTCTCCAGCTCTTGTCTGACTGCAACAGTAAGACAGTTTGACTTACTGTGCTGTTAAAAAATGCTCTTTAAAAATTTTGGGGGGTAGGTCTTTTGCTGTTTTAGATAGTTGAATTGATTTACTGTTGCAAGCAGATAACTGCCAAAACCAGCATAAGGTAAACAGTTGAAATGTATTGGGACTGCGGGACTAGAATAAGGGAAGGGATTTTGAGACTTAAAAGAGAGACAGGCTTCTCCCTTTCTGTAGCAGCAGGCTGCCCCATCTGTAATTAATGTGCATAGACCAAACTAGGCTGAAACCACAGCAGATTGAGTTTCAGGTTCTTGATCAAGAATTGCTAGTTATTGATAAACTTTTTTATAAGAAGGTACATGTGGATATCCTTGTCTGAATACATTGTTTAAATCCTCATAGTTCAGTTTTCAGTTGCTACATAGATAAAATTGTGGAATTATAGGGACGAGTACTGATCTCATCCATTCTTTTATTACACAGAAGTTGTGATGATGACTAATACGGCTCTAACTTGGTACATTAAACTAAAACGCTGGCAGCTCTGATAATTGTATTCTTGCACATGATTTCTTGCTATCTTGTAGATTGAATGGTTATGTTAGCCTTAAAGTGGTTTTGTCATGTGGTCACTGCTTTTGCGATGGTTAGATAGTGTTTCACTTACGCTTTCAGCGGATACAGCTCATTACACAAGATTCTACTTTTCAAGATGTATAATTACACAAATCTTACATTTTCAGCTTTCCTTCATGTTATTCACACAAACCTATTTATATATATCCATCAGAATTGAAGAAGTGCTTTAATATAACTGCTGGTTTTCTCCACTTTTTCAGTCTGGAATCGAGCTGTTTGTGAACAGGCTTGACTCTGTAGAGTCTGTCCTTCCCTATGAATATACTGCGTAAGTATATGATACTGTTTATGTCATTTTAGTTGTCAGTTCCTCCAAAAAGAGGAATTTAAGTTTTCTTAATGTGTCCTTGCAGGTACTTTAGAAGTAGTGCATGGATTGATAGGCCCTCATGTAGGTCGAATCACTGCTTTAGAATAACTTAAGGTTAAAATGTGTTTGTGCATGTATATATAAAAAATACACTGTTCTTCATTAGTTGTCATTTTTTAGATCAAAGTATTACTGCTCTCTTAAGTAGCATATAGCCCAGATGAGTTAAAGTGGTAATGAGGTGTGAACTTCCCATCAATTATCTTAATGAGGTGTTAAATGTTTTCTTGCTACACTTCATAGGAGTGCACAAAATGTATCAGTGCCTGGTATAACTATGTCAAGTTGTTGCTTCAAAGAATATTTTGACTTAGTATTGAAGAGGTTAAGCACTAACTATGTCTACATTTTAATGAACACGAATGTGATATACTTGAAATTAGATTGAAAAAACTTGGAGGATGTGCTAATAAATGCGTTGGTGAATAAAACTGCAATAACCTGTTTATTTAATAGTGCTTGTTGTAAAGGAGCTGTCTGTATGTGTGTGTATTTTGTTGTTGTTTTTTTTTATTCCCACCTGCCCAAGAATCTGGCTGGCATGCTTTTCTCTCAGGGCTGTCATGAAATTCTATGCAAAGATTTAATACCTGGCTAAAATTCCTATGCAAATAGGAAACTTCTAATTAATATAAACTGAATTCTGAAATAGCTGACTAAGAGATTTGATTGTTGGTTTTGTTTTATGGTTTTGAGGTTTTTTTGGTGGTTTGGGTGTTTTTGGTTTTGGTTTGTTTTTTTTTTCCAAAATGGGACTGCAATTTTCACACTGCTTTGAAGATTCAAGGAAGAAAGTGTTGTCTAGAAGGAAAGCTGTATAGTTCCTTTTCTTGTGATGAAGATGTTGATTTGGGACCACTGTTTGAGGTCTAATATTTGCAGCTGAGAGTATTTTACTAACTTTTCTATCTTTTTTCTAATTCAGGTTTGATTTTTGTCAAGCAGAAGGAAAGAAGCGTCCCTCTGAAAACCTTGGCCAAGTATTGTTTGGAGAGAGGATAGAACCGTCTCCTTACAGGGTTTGTTCTCTGACAAGGGGTGTTCAGTAATACGTACATTCAAGTGTAATTAAAGGAGATCAGAATCTTGAAGATCCTCTTCACAAGGGCTTTATTTCCACAAGCATCAAAATCTGAAATGCCATGTAATAGAAATCTGTCAATTTAATCTAACTGTGACTGTGCACTTTGCATCATGAAACTGTAGCCTGAAATGCTGTGGAGGTTGTCTTCTTTGGAACCTGCCAAAGCCTGATTCTTGCTCCTCAGCTGTTCCCTTTTTATAGGATATTGAGTACTCTTATTTCTTGGAACCAGATCTGAAAATATTGCAGCTGTGAAATGGAAGAATTAGAAATGGTGTTAGCCAGCTTGTCTTTTCTGGTGACTGAAGCTCTCATCTCTGATACTATAGTGGGAGAGAAAGTTATCAATTAAATCTGCCTGGGACAGCATTGCTGCTGTGAGGTCAAATGACTTGTCTGGTAAATTGTTGCAGAAAACAGTTTTTAATCAGTGACAAGGAGCTTTTAGTGTAGGGCTCCTACAGTGATTACAGGAGGGTTTTATAGTATGCAGCAATATAAAAACCTCCTCTGGAGGGTTAATATACATAGTCTTGGTAATTTGTTAGGTGTTTTTATTGTATCAGTATAGGCGATTATAAATGTATAGGGGAAACTTGTGTAATTTCAGTATTTAACAAAGTTTGTTACAACCTTTTTGCTCGTATGTCTTTCATTTTTCTTAGTTCACATTCAACAAGAAGGAGACATGTAAATCTGTTTGTACAAAAACATATGATACTGCAAAGCCAGAAGATAAACAGAAATTAGACTTTCTGAAAAAAAGTATGCTGCTGAATTATCAACATCATTGGTAAGTTCATAGCAAAATTTGTAGATTAGTTAGTCTAGTATGTTGGTGATAATTTAGTTTATCATTTTGTATTTGCATGTTAATACAGATTGAACACTGGGTGTTTGCACTGACTCTGTTACCCTTCTGTTCTTGCAAAAAGTGTTATATTTGTTGTCTTCATTAAAAATTTCCTTTACTTGAAGGATAAGCACGGGGTGTAATGGAAGCGAGCCTGTTTCCAAACATAAAGCTTTGTGTAGTTTTTGTGCTGCCTCTGTGCTTACTGTAAATATTGCTCTTTCTTTGCACCTGTAAATGTGGAAGTTAATCCTGCCCTAGCTTGAGAAGAGTCTTAAGGCCTTCATTATACTGCTATGTCATCTTTGTTTTCCTCAAGAGCCTTTGCACTCCCCTTCAAATGTTTTGTCCAGGAGATAGGATCAATGGTTCTGAAAGAGTTTTATGCAAAGTTTGTTTCTCGTATAGGATATGCAACTGGAAGGTTGCATAATGAAAATTAATTAATGAAATAATTTTGAGGGACCCATAAACACTTGGTACTTTCCTATTCTCCGAGTCCCTCTGTAACCATCTGAGTCATCTTGGAGCATGCTAGGGCTCTGTTTCTCTTTGAGCATTGAGGTCCTCTTCTGATGGACAGTGGGGCAAGGCTGAATGTGTATGCTGATTTTCAGTTGGGGTTTAGCCATGTTCTGCACCCACATCCAAGAGCTGGGAAATGTTTGTCAGTGGGTTCCATCTTGATGTTCGAAATACCCAGACACACTATCTGTATTTGTGTAGCGCTTTGTATGTTGGTATGCTGTGCGAACTGCAGCCTTTGGGTGCAAGGGTAGAAGGAGCAGCTTGAGCATGAAGTTGTCAGAGTTCCTGTGGCGTGTCTTTGCAAGGAATATGTGAGCATAATTAACTGATGTTGCCCATATGATTCCAAATATGTGATCCCTGCTTCACAGGAACAAAGGTTTCAGTCTTCATCTAATAAGATTAAAATTTTCTGGATATATTAGTAAAAATGTAGGTGAAATGTTGAATGTTGCCACTGTTATTAAATGTTTTTCTGTAATGTCATATTCCATTTCTTCAGTTTTGAAACAGCTGCCCATGCTGGAAAGGCAATGAGTGCGTTTTCTACTGCATTTTATACTGCTCTTGGGAACCAATATAGGATAAACCTTTTTAGGGATAAACTATAGCTCACCAATGTAATGTATGGCTCACTGGGAGCCTCTTCAAAATTTGTGTAGTTTTAGTGTAGTTGGAAGTTGATAGATTAGATCAGAAGGGTTCACAGACAATAGCAGTACACTTATGTAAATGAACCAGGAAATAATAAAGAAACTTTGAAAGGCACAGCTACTTCTGCAGGGATTCAGAGTGTATACGCCTAACGCTGAAATAAGTAGAGCTTCAAACATGCTGGATTTGGTTATATTCCCATTAAATACTGCATATATCTCTAATATTTACACCACTTTGAATTTCACTGATGTGTGTTGGTCTGGCATAAAGCTTCACCTTTAAGAGTTTGTGTATGTTTTGTTGTATAAATGACAAATAGTTTCCCAAGGGTATGACCCTGTCACTCTTTGAAAGAGATTCAGCTTTTTTAGTAAAACCCAAAACTTAAGCTGACTATTGATACAGAAACTGGAACAGAACTATGTAAAACTAATCACACAGAAGAGTACTTTAGACTCTTCCCCCTGCCTTACACTAAGTATATTTGTAAAACAATTTAATGTATTTAAGCATATTTTTTAGCTTGTACAGCTACCTTCATAGGACTGTTCAGATTTTAGTAAGATGTAGTTCTGTTTTTCAGTGTGAAGACTTCCATTTAAATTTAGGGAAATACATCTATATACGTCTTCTTACATTCTTGGTTCTTTTAATAGCACTTCTACTATTTGTTTTTTTGCTAGGCTCACTGCCCTTAAACTTTAGAACCAGTGGCGTGAAGAATCCCTATTTATGCCTGTTATGGTAATGATAGTCCTTCCACAGCTTCACAAAGTGGAAGTGGCTGGATTTTGTGATGAATGATGCATAGTCCAGGAGTATGTTGTACGGGGATCAGCAAGGTAGCGTAAGTGAGGATTTAATAGAGACTTATTACCCAGTTTCAAGTTATGGTAAAATTCCTGGGGAACACAGATGGTGCAAAGTACTTTTAAGGGTTTAAAAGCCACTTAATAAGATTAGCAATTGACAAACTGAATGGGACTCAACGTCTACTGATATCTTGGCTGACAATGTTCATCACCAGATGTTCTTGAGACACATACAAAAACACTGTTGAATAGTGTATTTGCCCCACATGTATAATCTCTTCAAGTAATTTTAAATTAGAAGATTAACTGTGAAAAATAATTTGCTGCTTAAACTATCAATTTGTTCCAGCTTTGCGACTTGAAGGCAGCTCAGTATGTCTTTGCTGCAGAAGATGCAAAGGAAAACCTTTATCCCAACCAAAGTCGTTAGCAGTAGATTAGTGCTCTACCTAGTTCTGATTATGAAATGAAAATATTAACAAAAGCAAGAGCTTCTCTAGCATATATTATGAAGGCAAAATTCCAAATATTGTCCAAATGTAATGAATCTGCAGCTGGAATAGCTCTAATCAGCAACTTAATTGTGCCTTATATCAGCATGGTGAAACGAGTAAGATTTGGTTAGCGCTGCTGCTGTTTGCAACTCTGTGATAGTCTCTGGAATCTCCCCAGAACCTGGAAACTGTGTTTTTGGAGGGCTTGTCTTCCCCTCTTCTGCTGTCTCAGTATGAGCCATAAACATTGCTACTTATTTCTGTCTGGTAGCTAATGGTAGGGATGATGCAGATCTCCTTGTGGTTTGTGAAGAAAGGCACCACATACCACTCTTTTTTTACCCCCATCTATTGATGTGCTTTAAAAAATACTGCTACTTCAGAGACTGTTACAATACCCAACAAACTAAATAATACTTTGTTGTTGTCTGAAGTAATAATTCCTGTGTTTTATTAGGTATTGGAAAGTAATGGGGTGTTATCAGGTATGAGGTATTTGTTAACATTAATAGCTTAGTGGTTATAATGATGAGACATCTAATTGTAAAGGATATTCAGTAGCTTGGTAAGTTTTACAAAAATGTGTGTTGTTAATTTTCAGTTGGATGTCCTTTTTTTTGTCTAGTGATGCACAAAAAGTGGCAGTTGTCTCATGTCTTCATGTGTGAAGTTTATTAACAGACCTTTAAAACCATACCTTGGAGTAATTAATGTTGCCCTAAGGGCAGCTACTGAATTTTAAGTCATCTTTGATTCAGTTTCTTTTGAGATTTATCTTTCAGTTAAAACACTTCATAACATAAAGAAACGGGTTTTTGGGTTTTTTGGTAGTTCGTTTTACAAAGGGACAGGTCACCATGTTGGGTATCTTTGTTTATGTTTAAAAGTATATTTTTCATATTGATGTTTGTACTGTTTGTAGCATCTTCGATACTTTTTGTATCTTATGGTCTTGTAATTTCCTGGAACTTCTCATGAGGGTGTGGCGTTCCTCCACAAATTTTTCAATGAAACTGAACTATAAACTTACTCAGGACTTTTAGGTAATATGAATATAAATCTCGTGATCCAATAATATAAAGGCAGCAGAGAAGTTTGAAAGTAATTACAGTAAAAGTTTAAAGACTGCTATGAAAAATGTGTTTTTTAACGGAAGAGTAATGAGCAAGCTGGAAAATTAATAATACGTGTGTGTAGGCAAAATTTTTTATTTTGTGTTTTGTCTTGAAATTATCAAGTTCATTTTAGGTGGTTTAGTGGATAATTTTGGCCTTTTTTAAAGACAGAATAATGTTAAATTGTTATGACTTTGGAGTGGGAGAATTTTATGTATTGGGCTGTATTTCTAAGGGGAGTTCAGACACCAGTCCAGTGAGTAGAATGTTTTGGTGGCCAAAGAGTAAGTCTCCTATTTCCAAGACACCTTCTGAAGAAATACATTGATTTATTCCACACACCCTCCCCCCCCCCCCCAAAAAAAATAAACTTTTCCCCCCCCCCCCCAAAAAAAGATAAACTTTCAGTTGAAGAGCTACATGCTTAGATCTCGTTCAGAAATTGGATTGGCAATTGGTGCAGTTCCATGTGTTAAGATCTGAAAGAAGTATTATTCTTGTAGTTAATCTTCCAATAATCAATGTAGTGACGTTAGATTATTATTAATCTGGTTTTGTTTACATTACACTGTGTATGTTGAAAGGTTGTGAACTGTCACTATGCCATTAACAGGATTGTGGACAACATGCCTGTGACCTGGTGTTACGATGTTGAAGATAGCCAGAGGTTCTGCAATCCTGGTTTTCCTATCGGCTGTTATATTACAGAAGACGGCCGTCCAAAAGATGCCTGTGTTATTAATGTATGTTTATGCAGTTATGATTTTTTTAATATCCTCTTTTTACGAATTTAAAGACTGGCATTTTTCCTATGTTTCTGTGATGAGTCCTCACTATCTTAAGAACCCTTGTTACCTAAAACTAGGTAAGTGTTTTGATATCTCTGCAAGTACCACAATTTGTAAGCCTTGTCTAAGCCTAAGAACTTTATCTTTTCTGTTGCATAATACGGAAGGGCTCTAAAAGATAGAGGTAAGAGATGAACATGCATAGCATTTAGCACGTGTAAAGGGTGATGGAGCAGAAAAACATGTCATCCTTCATTGCCTAGGAAGTCTAAACATTCGAAGGCTTAGACTTCACATTTTTGTGGGATAGAAGTGTTTTCATGGAAGCAGGTTTGCATAGACATGTTTGTACCTCTGCATGGCAATTAATACTACCTGAAGGACTGTTTTCTCTAAAACTGTGTGGGCTAATGAAGAAGGCAGAATGTAAGATTTCTGAGTGAACAAAGCTTCTCTTGTGACAGACAGAACTATTGGATTAACTGGTGGAGGTCTAGGTAAATGCACTGTAAGCATTATGGAGATGAGAACATGATAGAAAATCCAGGATGTCTTTAGATTACCGCACACCTGTTCCATGGAGAGTTCACTAAGAACCAGGAATAGGTTGCTGGTTTTACCAAAATGGTTGGTTTTACTTAATGGATCTTACCAAAGACAACTGTTTCTCCAGTTTCTAATTTGTTTCCTTTCCTCCATAATGAATTGGTTTCAGTGGCTCCATGAGAATGGATGCTGGAAACACATCTATGATCAAACATGTAATCTGGCAATATTCTCTTAATCTTAATTAAAACCAAGTATTTTAAAAATGGAAAATAACCTTTGAAGGAGTAACTGAAGGACTGTAGAAAAACACTTTGTTTATACAACTATTCTTATAATTAGGGTGCTTTGTAGAAAGGGGTGGGGACAGAACCTTGAAGTACTACTAGTTGAACTTCAGTAGACATAATGCTTGTGATTTAACAACCTCTTTAACTGACTAAATTCCAAGCTGTTGTTTCCCTTTACCTGAGACTTGTATTCAGCATTCTTGGCTGCTGCTTATAGTTTACCCCTGTGCATCTTTGGTTTCAAATGTCAAGGTAGTTCTGTCACAGAGAGCAATTATTTGCATTGTTTGTCCTGGAAGGTTCTGTTTAATCTATGAAAAATACACATGTTATTTTAAAATAGCTGATGTTTATGAGATCTTTCTGATATGAAAGTTGTCACACAGTTATCTATTGTTTGCTACTTCAATAAATTAAAATGGGACATCTTCAGTTACTGAAGTATTTATAAATACATTTTATATGTAAATACTTTTCTACTTTTCAGCTGCAGTAGACTGTTCTTAGCATTAACTTTTCTAGTTTGCCTTTTTAATGCAAAGCTTTAATGCAAAGACTTTGCTATCTCTTTATTCCCAGAATCCCACATTCATTTTGTAGGAGAACTTCTTGACAGAGAAACTGTACACAGTCTAAAATTCTGTTCTGTAAGTTTCTGCCTAAGGCCTTTAGGTGTCTTTCTCTTTTTGATTGTTTAACATCATCTTTTATCATTGCAGTCAGAATTTCATGAAAAAGATACTTTTTATATCTTCAACCATGTTGACATAAAAATATATTACCATGTTGTGGAAAATGAAGCTCTGGGAGCAAGACTAGTTGCCGCTAAACTTGAACCAAAAAGGTTAGTACTCAGAAATAAGTTGTCATCAAACAGTGGTCCATCCCAAGATACTTGCTTTGATTTGGGGACCTCTTGCTAGTCGGAAATGTTTTCAGGTATGTGACCTGTAGATTAGCTTTCCTGTTGATTGATGTAGTCTAATGTCGGACACTTTAACATAATTTTGTTTTGAATTTGATAGATCTTTGTGCACTATTTCCTATTTGGGCCAAAAAAAAAGATAAAATAAAACCTGGAAGTGGTGTGTGTTCGGTGAAGCAACTCTCATTTCCCTACTGGGGAACATGTTGTCTTATGATGAAATAGGCCACCAGTGCCAGAGGCAGGAGTAATCAGAGTGCAACATTTGATGTCTTCAGCAATCAGGATTTGAATGGAATGATTTCACAAATCTACTCATCAGTTGTTCTGGTGTCTGTGTGGCTTTTATACAACTGATGTCTGTTTTATTACTTTGTAGTGTCTTTCCTTTCTTTTGGATTCTTGATATAACTGAGCTTGTTGCATTGTTGGTGCAGCATCATGATGAAAATATTTTTTTCTGACAGAAGTTAGTAATTCTGTTGTTGTAACTTTTAGAGTGTTTTGGAGGTTCTTAGTGGTACTCGGACTTTTTTAATTTTTGGTGCTCTGCTTTAGAGACCCTGCTCTCCATAGTGTTCTTTTTAGAAGAAACAACTTTTGTTTAAAAAGTTCAAGTACCAAAAAGTCCTGTGCTTATGATACATTCCTTATGAGTTCTGAAATTTGAGGCATTAAGAACAATTTTTATATTTCAGGGAAATACCCTGGCTGAAACTGATGCTTTTGTAAGATGAATGAATTCTCTTTGGAATGTTGTCAGTGAAGCACCTTTCATACTGTTTTTTCTTCCCGCAGTTACAAACATACTCATCCAGACAACCCTGATTGCTCAGGAGTACCTATGGATATAAGTAATAAGGCTAACGGAGAAGTCAAAATTGCTTATACATACTCAGTTTCTTTTCAAGTGAGTACTAAGCTTTCTGTGGTACTAAGCGCTCTCAAAATCATGTATTGATACTCTGAATGATAAGGTTGGACAACTAAAATTAGCTCAGAATAGTAAATTTGTGGTTTTAAAACTTTATTTGAACTGCACTGTCAGTGATTACTTGGGATTTAACCACACACTTTACAATTTTGCATACCACCTCACACTCACTGAATGTGAAATGCGCATGTGTGTTTTAAAAGAATCACACTTTCCATGTTTACCTAGGTTGTCTGGTAGCTTATTTTTCAATCCAAGCTTTACGTCTGAGACATTGTGTGTTTCAGCAAATTACTGTTGTAGGTAGGTTAGGTTGAAGCTGATCGTTTTCTGCTCTCCTGCTGCAAAAGCTTTCTTCTCCTCAAGGTCTTCCTCCCATGGAAATCTGCAAAAGAGCAGGAAGCTGATATTCTTTGTTCCTCTATTCTCTATTTAAAAGCAGAGGAGCTTTTAAAAGAGCTTTAAAAACAGTTGCTATCAGGCAACTGCAGGGAGCAGTGATGCTTGAATATGTCTCGTTCTGGTGACAAGCAAGAGAGATTTTTTTTTTTTTAATGGAGTTTGCTGGACAAACCGTTTCCCAAGGTTTCCCACTCTCCGAGACTGTTTCCCTATTAGTCAAAGACCTCAAAATGCAAGTGACTCACTAAAAAGAAAGCAAACTATAACTGGAGTTCTTTACTCCTTGTGTATGTATTGAGAGGATAGCTCACACGCAACAGTTCATACTTTCAACCTCAACAATTCTGTGATTCTTCTGGATATGAAGGAGTCTACTCCTTACTTTTTTTTGTCATTATGGACTTTAATCAAAATCTGGCAATTAATAAATTAAAAAATGAAAATAAGGCAATTTTTGTTTAACTTTTTTCATGTTCTGAGTGCAAGGTCAGTGGTGCCTTTCAGAATGATAGGCCATTGTTATATCAAGGCTTTTCATATATCTTTCTTAATTCTAGACTTACAGCCTGCTGTAGGATTTGATTCAGCTGTGGTGGAATGGAGACTAAATAGTTGATCTTTAGTGTTAGTTGGAGAGTAGCACTGAGTTAGCATGTGGGATCCACTACCACTGTCATAAGTATTATGCAGTAAAGCACTGGTCTTACAATGTCATTACATTGCCACAGCTTCTCAGCCATGAACCCTTTTTATCTCTTAAGCTGTTACAGCAGTGTTTGTAGAATTATTATGATCATTCCTTACTTCAGTAATGTACTGGATTACATGGTAAAGTTCAAAATACAATAAATACTGTAAGAAAAATATTCAGAAGGGTTTATGTTATGTTTGACTTCATAATTACATTTTGAGAAATTATATCAGTTATTATACTGAAATTAATTTGTATACTGAAAAGCAAGTACTTCTGGAAACCTGTGAGAAGCTAGTAATTAAGAATGACCTTAGCTTCATGCTGTTATATTGTTTCTCTTTTAAAAATTACATGCCCAGCTATGTGTGTGTTACTGTCCTGTATGCTATGTTACATCACTTTGAGGTCGTCTTCTGAAATTCCATCGGGTTGGCAGATCAGGTCATCTCAGGAAGACAGGAAAAGGGCAGTATAGGTATGGGGGAAAATGCGATTCTATCCTAGAATCATTGCTATGGTTTAGAAATTTGTTGCTTGCTTTACGACCTAGCTTTATTACCTCAGTGAACTAGATATTTGATCTTGGCTAAATTTTTTTAACGTGTTTTCTTTTATATTTTCAAAAGCTGGCTTTACTGGAAAGCACTCTTGTTCTTGTTTGTTATAAATTACTGAAATAACATCCTGTCAGGAAGACACCTGGCCATTTCTATTAATTGATGCTAGTGTTTATGGTTTGTTTAATAGCAGTCTTGAGGTTGATCAGCACTGTTTATTCCTTTTTCCATGTTTACTATGCAAAATAAAACAAAACAAATAAATACTTTTTTTAAGTGTTTCTGATCAATGAATGTTCAGTCTGAATAAATACAATCCATTGAAATGCCTGAAGAAATAATTTGTTTCCCTCTGCTAACAATGTAAGTTCTGTAGTATTGTCTCCCAATCTGGCTTGCAGTACAAGCTGAATGTAACTGGACTGGTAGTTGGTAGTGAAACGAATTTGTGTGAAAGAGAAGGATAGTTTGGACAGAGCACTATCTAGAAAGGGGAATATTATGCTGCAGACCATAGAGCAGATCTTAGCTTCTCAATGTCTGTGGGGTGACTTACATATGCTAAAAAAACCTCGCATATCCTCTTATTATTCTGCTAGTCATTTGAATTCCACATGAGTTAATGTAAGTCTTGAAGGGAGGAAGCACAATTAAACTAATTTGATAGACCTTTATGTCTTCAGAAGACATGGTTGCTCAATACTATCCAGAAGATATTTTTGTTTGGATTCTATGGTCAAATCTGATGTTTGTTTTAGGTAACTATCCCTGGAAGGCATGTAACATGAAATTTCCAATTTGTCATGAGATTTAAGATTGCTTGGCATGAACATCAACTTGTAAATGTACAAGTTGGATACTGACTGTATCTGAAACTGATGTGTTTACTCTTTCAGGAAGAAAAAAATATAAGGTGGGCATCAAGATGGGATTATATTTTGGAATCCATGCCTCACACTCACATTCAGTGGTTTAGGTGAGAAGAAAGTTAGTCTTCAAGTGTACTGTACTGAAGTGTTTACATTGCAATTTGAATGATTTTTTTTTTTTTTTTTAATTCAGTATTATGAATTCCTTGGTGATTGTCCTCTTTCTGTCTGGAATGGTAGCTATGATTATGTTGAGGACACTGCATAAAGACATTGCAAGATACAACCAGATGGATTCCACTGTAAGTCTAAAATGTACCTCCTAAAATTTATTCGGAATGTAATTTTTTCAGCTAAGTGCATTTCTGTAACAGGCTATTTAAATGGCAGTCTGCTGTATTAAAATAGATGTATTTCCTTTACAGGAAGATGCTCAAGAAGAATTTGGCTGGAAACTGGTTCATGGTGATATTTTCAGGCCCCCAAGAAAAGGAATGCTGTTGTCTGTTTTTCTAGGCTCTGGCACACAGATCTTAATAATGACTTTTGTTACCCTGTGTAAGTAATAAGGTGGGGAGGAGTTATTTGAGTACAGATTATTTTTTCACTACTAATTGCATGGTACTAGTAAAAATAGCAGTATAGATTTTGTCTAGAAATTCCTTAGAAGTCTTATGGTTTGAAACAGCTGAGCTGATGTAGTAGACGTGCAACTTGGTATGCATAGATTTTAAGATAACTGATATACTGGCTTTAAGTCAAATGTACAGTTACTTTCTAAAATTGTGCATCTCTGCTTCATAGTTTTTGCTTGCCTGGGATTCTTGTCACCTGCTAACCGGGGAGCTCTAATGACCTGTGCTGTAGTTTTGTGGGTACTGCTTGGAACTCCAGCTGGTTATGTTGCTGCCAGATTCTACAAATGTGAGTAAAAGTTATTTAAAATGACAAGGCTTAAGTTCATTAGAGTAAATTATCATCACAGAACTGATTTTTATTTTGCAGTACTGTTTGTAGTTTCCCTCAGGGCAAGTTGGAAAAATGTATGTACCTTAACAACAGAAAACACATACAGAACACTGACATGGTTACATTGGTTTTGATGTGATCGTGCCTGAAGACCCTGCATTGCTCTTGTATTTATGGAATTGGGAAGCAAATTCCATTTTACTAGCACTAAGCTCATTACATCAGACAGTTTTGTATTTCTCTTTCCTACAGTTGGGGGGAGCGGTGTTAACGTACATTTAGTTTTAGCCATCAGTGTTGCTTGGTGACTTCCCCACCACCTTGAACCATGAACCTCTGTTCTTGCATGCCTGAGATTTGTCACCTCTTTTTAGCTAGTTCCTAGGTCTTTGAGAGAATGGTGCTTATCAGACTGTGTCAGGGACGCAGGGTAAGAATTATTAGGCGTTCTGTAGTTGTAGAAATCAACCCAGTGGTGTTTGGGCCCCTGACAGTTGTTAGGTGATACTGTTTTCCTTCACTCATCCCAGCCGGCTATTGTTTCAAGGCCTGCCTACCAACCCCAAAGGGTTTGCCCCTGTACCCTCTGGTTTATCTTAAGGCAAAGCATGCCATTCTGCATACAGCTTGTTTTAATTACCTTACTTAAGGTAAAAGACTCTTTATAACTGAGTGAGCTGGATCTTTTGGACTATTTTAGTTCTGAACATACAGGGCTAGAGAAGGAGTTTATTTCTGAACTTCAGCCTGTCAGTAGGCATTGGAGTTCGTTCTTACAACCATTTTGTAATTTTCATGTGGGGAGGTCCACTGGGGAAAGAGGGTTTGTATTCTGTAAAGAGTTTTTCTACAGTGGTAGTGATGTGATGTGATAGTGAACTATTCTTTTTCCTAATCTCCAAGCCAATTAGACTTAAATGGAAGGAGACTTTAGGACTAAGAGCATAATTGAGGACAGAATGATTCTTTATATCATGCTGTATATTAGGTGTTTTGAAAGATATTTTGAAAGATATTCAGGTAAACTGAATCCTGTATCTTTGGTGGAGATGTAGCTAATAATAACTCCATTTCAAACTATGCTTATAGGGAATCATTTAGTCGATACTTGAATATTGTGTTTTAACTAAAACAGTGAGTGACTGATCCAGAGATATTCTTGTTATAACACGAGGTGGTCCATACCTTGTATAGAGCATGTAAACACAAATGTTTCTCCTTACAGTGTACAAATAAAGTAATGTGAGATATAAACCAAAATGCAACTGAAATGGATATCCAGTTTTAAAAGTTTGGGGTTTTTTTTCAACATTGCGTTTAAAAAGTGAAACCTGAGTTGAAATTAAATGGTTAATCTTAGTAACTGGTGCTATGTTCTATCAAGAATTTATGAAGAGGTAGAAACTTAATTAAAATCACTCTAACCATAGTAATTTCTGACTCTTGAAGTAAAGCAGCATGTCATTATGGCAGTGCTCAGATGAAATTGTCAGCTTCACTGCATTCCAGCAGGATATTTTCATTTGAAAGTAAGCTGACCAGAATTTTTATCAGTGTAGTGCAAATTCATAAAGACTTTCTTAATAAAGCTATCTTTGGTTTTTTGGTGTCACCACTGCTTAATGCTGTTAAGACTCAAGAGAACATCACTACTTCCTGTAAGTGTGTTCATCCTGACTTTCTTGTAAGATTCATAGACAAGAATTATTTCAAGAAAACTGTTAAGCTTGCTTTTCACATACTTACTTTTTTTTTCCCTACTGAAACCTGCAGTCAAATGCTAGAAAGCTTAAACTTCTTAATGGCTCCAGGTTTAAACTGTTTTTTAAAGACTTAAAACTACTTCAAATCTGCTTCCTCCTTTTAGCAGATAAAGTGGTCAGAGACTCTGTTTAGTTAGATACTTTTCCTGACCTTGGTCTGAGGCTTGTCTTTGCTTTGAAGCTGTGTGGTTAAGCAATATGACGAGAGAATTCAGTTTTATTACTGAAGATTTAGTTTGCTGTTTTAAACTTGGGCACGATAGCTCATTATTTGAGTATTTGCAAGCTAAGTATAACAGGTAAATGGACTGGAAAATTAATAGTTGTGAGCTTGATGCATGTTTTCATGACTGTCAAATGTTTTAATACAGCATTTGGAGGTGAGAAATGGAAAACAAATGTCCTGCTGACATCATTCCTTTGTCCTGGGTAAGTTGAGAATATCGCCATGATTAAAAGAATTAATTGCTTCTCTGACACGTGTAGCTAACTTAAGTTTCAGCTATACAAGTAAATCTTATTACATTGTCCCTTTATTCCAGAAGCTGCAAGAATATCACAGTGCTTTTTGACAAAGATGAATATGCTATATGCTAATGGCATATCATCCTTGCATTTTTTTTTTAGTAAGCATTTGTTTACGCTCACCACATGAAAAGGTTGATTAAGAAAGAGCATTACGATAGTAGTAAGTTTTAGACAGGCACAATTTTTCATTGCTTTCTCTTACTCTCTAGGCTTGTTTCTCTGACCACACTGTAGTTGATCTTACATAGTGTCATATACTGTATAACCACTGTGATAAATTTTTCTACTTAATCACAGCAAGCAGTCTTACCCTGAAGTGTAGCTAAGACAAGCATATATTTGAAATTGGTTAGTTGGAAAGTCAGCTCCTGCTGGAGTTCAGTCCCACTAGATTAACTAAGAATTGCTTGTTTGACCTCTTCATTTTGATATTTTATGTGTGTCATTTGGTTTTAACAGGTATTTATACTAAAATCTTAATACAGCTGTTTTGTTAATACTATTAAATATTAAGGAGTATTTCTGTGCTTTAAGTGTGTTATGTATTTTTCAGAATTGTATTTGCGGATTTTTTTATCATGAACCTCATTCTCTGGGGAGAAGGCTCTTCAGCAGCTATTCCGTTTGGTACTTTGGTTGCTATTTTGGCACTCTGGTTTTGCATATCTGTACCGCTGACATTTATTGGTGCCTATTTTGGTTTCAAGAAAAACGTAAGTGTTTTTGAAAAATTGTTTTCTAAGTGTGTGTATATACATACATACATACATATTTTTCACTGTATAGACTATGACTGAGGTAGCACCTAAGCTGGTTGCGTTGTCAGCTCCAGTTCTGTTCAATTACTTTAGTTCTGCATTAGATAACTGATCTTGAGATTCCAAGACTTTGATATTCAGTTGGTTGTTGGTGGTGATATTTCAGGTGGTTATCATTGTATTTAATTGAGTGACTGCTATGTGATTTAAGCATTTTTGTTTTAATTAGCATCTCCTTCATTACTAAAAAAATTAGTTGACCCAGCCAAGCATAAGGGAAAGGAACTTACGCATTTCTAGTTTTCCCCCATGTTTTTTGTTCCTGTCTGCCCTCTACACAGAGGATAATTTCTAATTAAATTGCTAGAGTTCTTGTGAAATCTCTTTGCATAAGTGTTCTGGAAATAGTTGTCATTGCTAGGCAGGCATTAATTGGGGTTTACTCCTAAACTGATCAATTTTATTTATTTATATGAGGGCTCTTTGTGACACTGGTGACCAAACCTTCTTAAATAATTTTTTTTTTTCTTTTTGCTTAAAACGTGGTTTATTGTGCTCCACAAACTTAAAAATATATGTTTGGATATTTTTGTGTTTTTTCCTGTATAGGAAGCCAGAATTCCAGCTCTCTGTAGCTCTATGGAATACCTTCAGAGAATATTTAAGTATCTTAGAAGGCACTTTTTAAGTCAATTGTAGTTACCCGGTTTTCTTAACCAGAATGCAGTGTTTTTTTCCGATAACCATGTTGAAATTCCAGCATACACCCCTGCATTGTACAGAGGCAGCTCCTTTAGGAAAGGGGGATTTGATAAACTAAAAGGCAATGTGACAGGTGTCACAAATATGTTAAAATCAAATCAGAAAGCAAGTACCTATCAAGTATCTATTGATGCTCTTGATGTAATCTTTAAGAAAGGGGAAAGATGGCAAAGTATGCATTTATCTGCCTTAAATTTTTTCTCCCACCATGCTTAGGATTTAATTGCCAGATTGAATCCTCTCAGTTTGTAAGATTACCCTAATGTGATTCTTGGAGTAAATCCTGAAAAACAACATTTTTGCAAGGGGAAAGCAAGAGTCTGCACCACCACTACCCCCAGCTGAAAAGTGAGCAATCAGCTCAGGCTCTGTAACAGATCATAGGTAATCATAAAAAGGGAAGTCCAAAATCTCTGTTGCTGTGTTTTCAGTACGAACTGTGTTTTAGCTTGTTTGCCTGACAAATCTTGGTAGCTAGGCTGATAGCAAAAGCAGATGTAGCGGTAGCTGAGTATGCACATGCTCAAAACAAGTAGTAGACTTTTGCCACCACTCATTTCAAAAAGCAAGCAAAAAGGTAGTGCTGTAGTCTGACATTTTAATTTATTTAGCTATTTCTTATTTTCGTTTAAAGGCTATTGAACACCCTGTTCGCACAAATCAAATTCCTCGTCAGATTCCTGAGCAATCATTCTATACAAAGCCGTTACCTGGCATTATCATGGGAGGGATTCTACCTTTTGGATGTATCTTTATACAGTTGTTCTTTATTCTCAATAGTATTTGGTAAGTTAACCACAATCTATTTGAATTTTCTCTGTCATAAAAGGTGGTAATTTCTTTGTGGAAAATTTTTCTTCAAGATGCTTTGACTGATTTTTGGTGATGCAGGGTTACCAGACCACTGGTTCAATAAAAATTTAAAAATTAACATCTTTTTTAACATTTTGTGGTTTAGACAGTGCTCAGTGTCCGTTTTGCTTGTGTGGCTGTGATATGGTTACCAATTTACAGCTGACCTACAATATTCAAATAGCTAGTTTTATGATGCTACTCCTCTGACTTCATGTGGAAGTGGCTCTGAAGCTGACGTATGGCATGTAATTTGAAAGCAGTAATATATTAAAAATTACTTGAGGTTTTTTTTAGTTGTTGTTGGTCTAGAAAATTATTAGTACTCGTGGGAGAAAAAAGAACCAAGAACAAATTTTGTGAAGTCTTTATAAAGGCACCAGAGAGTAATTCCTTTCAAAAATAAAGCACCAAAGACTAGTCCAGTAGAAGTGAATTCTGATGTGAGCTCATAGCACACTGACAAACTAATCTACTGTGAGGGATTTGTCTTCCTTCTGGCACAATTTAGTTACTGGATCTTGTTAAACTGTTTCTGAACCTTGAATAGGTGCCTCTACCCAATGTAGACAGCAACAGCACTTGACATTTCTTGTTATTTTGCAGCTCTGCCCCTTTGATTGAAATGTGAGGTGAAATCCAAGTTCTGTTGAAGTCAGTGGAAAAGGTCACGCTGACTTCACTGAAACTGTAATAGCCCAACCAGGAGCACGCTTTGGGCTTGTTTTCTCACTGTTTTCAGACTGAGCTTCTGAGGCTCCTATTCTTCAGAATATTTCTAAAGAATATTCTTTAGAAAAATAAATTAGTCAATTGTATGGCCACGCAACTGACGGTATTTCAGTAGGAAGGGGAATACTTAAGGTGAAGCAGGTGTTACTGCATATGAAGAAATGTTAGCACAGTGTCCATTTTAACTTTTTTTTAAACTCCCTTTTATAGGTCTCACCAGATGTATTACATGTTTGGCTTTCTCTTTCTGGTTTTCATTATTTTGGTTATTACATGTTCTGAGGCTACAATATTGCTCTGCTACTTCCATCTATGTGCAGAGGTAAGAAATATTCTTCAGTATTTATACCTGATTTTGTTTTAAGAATGCTTCCAAAGAAAAATGTAAGGCTTTTGTAGTTGAAAATAAGTATTCCAGAATTCAACATAAACACTATTTCCAGATGAGATGTACTTAAACAGTGTCTTTGCCTAAAGTAGCCTGCTTCACTTTTCAAAACTTGTAACAAATATTAAAACACTGCACTGAGTACTGCTAAGTCAGATATCTCATCTTTAGATTCTACCTCCCTGTTTTCTGAAGATGCTAAACTAATCCATTAACTTTGTTCAGTGAACATCCATTTTGGGCTTGCCCAACCCTGGGGAAAAAAAAATGTCTGTAGGTCTGGCTTATTTGGATTTTTGCCTATTTGATACTGATCTTTTAGCTTTCTTATCTCTATTTGTGAATGTTGTAGTTAAAGCAGTATTGATTATGTATAGGTGTTTTTCCTGTAGATGAAAACAATAAAAACTCACTTTTGGATAAAGTGATAGTAGAAAAAGTAGCTCTGCGTTCAGTTATAGGGTCAGTGTGTTAGAGGTGATGGAATATTACTCATACTTTTTTTTTTCCCCCCCCACTCCTTCTAGGACTATCACTGGCAGTGGCGTTCATTTCTTACTAGTGGTTTCACTGCAGTTTATTTCCTAATATATGCAATACATTATTTTTTTTCTAAACTGCAAATCACAGGAACAGCTAGCACCATTTTATATTTTGGTTATACCATGATTATGGTTTTGATCTTCTTCCTTTTCACAGGTAAGTATATTGAACCTTAATTTAAAATTTGGAGTCTACCTTTGACTTTGCACAGTAGAATCCTTGACAAAACTTACCTTGATACAGGATTATAAATTTATATATGTCTTTGATTTTTTTTCCAGGTAGTTGTGTTGCATTTTAACTCTGTGATCACAAATTTTAGTGAAAGAGATTAAGTGAGGATGAGACAAAACTACTGCTAATTTGAGGTGTGGCCTATATTTAGATCTTCAACTATGACACCTTTAAACATGATAAATACTTCTCCAGACTTCATTCCTATGTTAGTCATGTGACAAACTCAATTTTTAAAAACAATTGTCTTTAGAGAAACATGCTTCAAATAACACACAATCAAATATAAAGTTACAGTGTCAATTAGGAAGAAATTGCAGCTTTTGTGGAATAGGAGGACGGAAGAGATAGGAGTAAAAGTTGACAGAGAATACTTCTCTTTTTATTTGCTCTCTTCTGGAATTTACTTTCTTTCTGAATTGCACTGAATTGGCACAGGAAGCAGACAAGAATTTCTTAACCATTTTTTGATGCAGTCTTGTCAGAACCTTATCATCTTTATTGTGAGCTTTTGGAAAAGCACCTGTCTTAAGTGCTGCATTTCAATTTCCTCTTCAGTGAGTGGGATGAGGTCACAAAATCTTCCTTTGTCATCTTCAGTACTAAGAAGGAATTGTCAGTCAGACATATATCCCCTGGTTAGGGTGGAAGAATGGCATTGAAAATGCAAGAAGTCTCCTTTCAAATTCTGATGCAAGAAGGCAGCAACCACCAACTCCTCAAATCTTAAAAATACTAAATTCTTCATTCAAAGCAGAATGTAATCTGTCTTTGGACTTTACCCTACAGAGCAACATTTTTTTAAACTATTTTGAACTGATCAATAGTTTAAATAATTTCAAGCTCCGTATTTATGAAGTTTAGTGATTCCTAAGGCTTTGATATATATATATGTGTACAGCTATTCAGGCTGTATTTTGAGGCCTCCAAGAAGACAAATGGCTTGTCATCTGAGCTTTTAATACACATCTCACTATAACTACACTTAACATAGGAGAACAAAAAAAAAATCTAGTGGGAAAAGAACTGACATATGAGAATGGTGTTCATTTTCAGTGTAACTGAATAATAATATCGAAGACATCGCCACTTCAGCTTAGGAAATATTGAAGCTGTTCATGCACCACGACTGAATGCAGATGATGATGAATGGGAGCAAGAGCCTGCAAAGAGTTTCGTGGGTCATTGCCTGTAAAAAGGGGGGAACAGGGCTTAAGTGCATTATATAATCTCTTTGAAAAGTGATCAAGCTGTGTTCCAAAAGTGGTTAGTTTTATCTTCCACCCTTCTCTTTAAGTCAGTCTAATGTGTTTTGGCATTGCTTGCGGATGTTTTGTACGTTACACATCATCTCTACTTTTATTTATATGTTGTGCACTGGTAAGCAAGTCATTCTGAATACGTAGATCAGAGATTCTGCCTCCCTTTCTCACCCTGTCTTATTCCTCATCTGGGTTTACTAATAGTCTCATTGAACTGAAGAATTTAAGAATGCATCGTTATTCAACTAGAAGTGAATGTGTACTGCTGTATGTAGATCAATTTTTAAATACAGTGAAAACTTACGAAGTTTGACTATAAAAATAATAATTTTTAATTAAATTAAAAAATTTAGAAAAATAAAAATAAAAAATAATTAGGCCTTATGTAAGTGTGTAAGGTCAATTAATTTAGTTTCACTAGCTTTTCCAATAGATATTCAGCATGTCTGTCTTTTTTAGTAGTAAACTGTGTTGGGCAAAGCCAGAATTGTGTTTACCTTATCTGCTTTGTTCAATCTGTTTACTTTTGGATGCATGCAGTAATTCTGGACTGCACACACTCAAGATAAAGGGGATTTACAGTAAACTTTCTATGCTGAGACTTGGCTTAGCTGCCTTTCTGCACCTAAGGTACCCCTGTAATTTTTATCTTCTGCCCTTACTCTTTTGAATCAGTCATGTCCCATGACATCATCTAGAGGCATTAAGACGTGTGCAGTGCATCCCCCTTTTCCTTTGTTCACGTGTTCACTTCCAATTGACCAGTTGGCTGTGCAGCACCTGTCGGCAAATCTGGAGAGTCCCTTTCAGAGTGGGTTCACAAGCATGCAAAGAGGTGGTTTACTCTCGGACTCCTTCAGGTGCTTTCTGTGGTAGTCATTTGTGTGTAATGGGGACAGCGGAGATGTGAGTTACGCTGTGCAACTTAAACTAAGCTTTCAGAGCTTGTATGCTTTCGTTTTTTTGAAGTTTTCAGTTTCTGTATTGAAATTTGGGGAGAACACATGTGAAGTTAACCAAAGGGGTAGGACTTTGAGACATCATATGCTTAATGATTTTTTTCAATCTACTTCCCACAAGATTAAGTGCAAATTATCCTTTGAGAGAATAGTCCTATTTATTAAGATTTAAGAATAATTTTGTCCATTTAGGTTGATATGCATTCTAAGACTGATTATGTTCCATTCTGAGTTTTACTGAAGAGCTTTGAGATAATGTTTTACAGAAAAAGTTAGGGGCAGGGTAAAGGGACAGGCATTTCTTTTCCAGTCTTAAATGAAAAAGCATATTAGCAATTTAGCAAAAATGGCTCCTAAAGGCAACTGACTTCCTGTGTCAGGATGATAAAGAAGCTAAGAAGAGAAAATCATAATTGTTGTATCAAAACTGTTCTGCTGCTGCTTACTCATCTGTTAAAAATCATCAGTATTGGGAAGGGTTTTGACGGTGCCCTGCTGCTATGTCAGTGTAACACATGCTTCAGGCACTTGCATCCATACCACATTCCAGGTCATTGATCAGACTCAGCAGGCAAAATACCGAGAACTACATGACAAATTTTTGATTCACAGCTGGGACCAAAACTATGTATCATAGTAAATGAGTCAGTTAAACATCAGTAGTTTAGCAAGCATGAAGGAAAAAAAAAATACTGTGATACCATTCATGGTTCCTTCCAAGCTTGTATAGTGAATGAGTTAGCACACAGCTTTTGTTGTCTTCTATCGAGTCTAAAATAAAGATTTTTCTGTTTGTTTTATTTAAAGAATTTACTTGACTCTTGCATAAGTTAAGGCTATGATTTTTAGAAGAGGTTCTCAGGCAAAAACCAGATAATCTTCAGGGTTTTTTTCTGTCTCAGTTTTTGTGGTAAATGAAGGTTCCTGTAACAGGTGTTCTGAGCGGCTGTTAAGTTCATTATCATTCTGAGTCTGAGTTATGAAGTAATCCAGTTAGATTAACAAAGCTCAACTATATTAACTACTTTGCATTCAAAATAATATTTTTATTAAAAACTTCTGTGTGAGTTTTACAAAGAGAAGGGATGCAGCTATTCTTCTTCAGCTGAAAGGACTGAAAGTTATCAGGGAAAGTGTTTATTGTTAAATTTCAGTTCAAGTTTGCTTATACCTTTTGACTGCCTTAAGTATTTCAGAAGTGTTTATTTTTAAGGTACGTAACACATTTTCAATAGGAAGTACAAGTGGCGTAGAAACTACCCTGTGGTTTGAAATTTGTATTAACTTGATGTACGCAGAAATTTCCAAGTCCTTAAAGTATAAATAAGAAATGCAAACTCCTTTTGATGCTGTCAATCTAATTGGTTTACTAAATATAATAATAATATTCTGATCAGCTGAGCAGATCAGGTAAAGTGTGTGTGACTAGTCACTGAAGAAGGGTAAAATGGAGCAAGATGAAGGAGTTGGACTGGGGAATAATGAAACAACAAAGAACAAATACATAGGAAGAGAATTAACATAGAAGCATCTTAAAATGAGTCTTCCACGTGATCAGCTCTGTAATTGTGAAAATTATGAGATACTTCACATAGTAGTTCATGCCTGTAAAGACCAGGTACTGCCTCTAACTTTTCGTTATCTGATCTGATCTGATGGATGTAGTGAAGACTAAAGATAGCAGATTGCATATACATATGTCCTGATTTATGAGCTACAGATAGAAATTGATGTCTACTGTGTCAGTTATCCTAATGTGTAACTTCTCTTTTTTCTTTCTTTTTTTTTTTTTTTTTCCCCAGGGACAATTGGATTCTTTGCATGCTTTTGGTTTGTAACCAAAATATACAGCGTGGTGAAAGTTGACTGAAGAAACCCATGTAAAGAGTTAACACAGAAGAGGTCTAATCTTCATTAACATACCTTAAAGACCTGGTCTAGTTGATGAACTTGAGCTTTATCAGAAGTAATGGCTTCCTATTCTTTGAGAATGATACTGAATATGCAGCTGCCCCAAACACTTTTTCCACTAACACGTTTGTATTGTGACTTAACAACCTGTTTTCAGATCTTAATGAAGATCAGAGTTACTATATTTATGCATTTGTAAATACAACTATACTTCAACAGAAATGTTAAATTCTAATGGCAGAATAGAAGTGGCTGTATTACACAACTTAATGATACTTCTGATCAAAGTACAACTGTAAATAGGTTTTTCTAGCTTGGTAGGTGGGATGATTATTTTTCTTTGAGGGAAATGAGAACTTTTTATTGTAAGAACTTTGAAGAATGACTCCTAAGAAGTGTTGCTTTTAGTTTGGATGAGATTTTTATTTTTTACTGGTGTTACGTCCATAAATATTCTGATTTCTGTGACTTCATTAGTTTTGGTGTTCTTGGCCTTTTAAACTATGTGCCTCTGAGTCCTTGAGTTTATAAATTCATAATCTAATAAATATTGTAAAAATGTCTTCAGTGGCTCATTACATATTATAAGTTCATTAAGATATGTAAATACAATTATATTGAAGACAGATGCTTAAAGATTGCAGAGAATATTTTATGGCATTTTCTGTGGTTTAATGTATATTGACACACCCTTATATCTGCAAGACATGTTATTTGTGCTACATGGCTATAACACGAAATGTGATTGTGGCGCATGAGAATTAAATTATGCACACATTTAACAAAACCACTCTGCAGCATTAATTCAGTCCTTACCCCAGATACGTTTTCAGAGATTGCTATGGAATTGTCAGTATGTTGAGAAGATCTTGTAACGCACAAGTCGGCATTCTCTGCTGACCTTGCTTTTAAAAGATCTCAATGATGCATATTCTATACGGCAACTATTGCTGATTGTACTTAATGTAGGTTAAAAAATAAAAGAAAATTACTATTTTTGCCTTATATTAAGAGACTAATGTTGATTTTGGATGACTAGCATTAAACCTATATTTGGTTTTTTTGAAAATGGAGTATTTTGTTCATATCTTGTTTGGTAATTTGAGACTTGTAACACAATTTGGCTTTTGGCAAGTTTTCACGAGCCTGATAAAATTTCACTTAAAATTAAACTTCTTATACCAGTTGCCATTCATAAGGTTGGTGGGGGTTATTCTTAGCGTTTTACTTTTTAGGAAAGACCTTAACGTAATGATGCTTGAATAATGAACCCAATAAAAGTATCTTTGGTTAAGGTAACTTGTCATGATTAACCTCCTGAAAGTTGGCAGGTAAAAAGGCTTCAGGTGACATGTCCTCAATTGCTGTGCTCCACAGCCCCTCCAGATGAAGCACACCACGCTCACTGCTGATGCCCAGCCACAGCTCTGCTCAGATCTCGTGGACAGGTTTGTTCTTGTGCTCCTCCCCACATGCAGTCACTAGGAAATGCTGTTTTCAGATAAATCTTCCATCTTTTATGTTCAAAACAGGAAAAGGGCGAGTGTGGTAAGCGTTTGTTCTTCACTGTAGTGTGACTGTTGATTTACATTTTTTTTTTAAAGTATATTAAGGATATTCCATTTTATCTTTGGTTTTGTGATCATCTGCTGTGTGTGTAGTCACTGCTCAAAATCATCAATAGCTATTACACAAATGGGAATGCTTAGTTTGAGAAACACGAATCGGTTGTCTATTATTGAAATATTAATATAATAGGTGCTCAAGAATTTCAGTGTAGTGATAGGAAAACAGATTTTTTGTGATGTATTTACAACTGCTGTTTAAAAATTGGATTACTAGAAGTCAGATGTAGCCACTGTGGTATGTATATGAGTTTGAAACTGGTAGGTGTATTTCCCTTTTTTTTTTTCCCCCCCTACAGACTAGTTGACAAGTCATGGCAGCTTCTCAAGTATCTGATTTTCACCTTTAAAGGCAGTTTGTGAAGTATGTTGTTATCTTCTGGAATCTAAACCTGCTGCATACACAATTTTTTCAAGCAGCTTTGCCTTGTAATAATTGCAGCTGTTTTGGAATTTGACATGGTTAGGTTTCAGCGTGCAGTACTTGAGGCACTGCAGAAAGTTTAAGACATCACAGATTTTGTAGAAGAGCTATTCTAAAGTTGTTCCCTCCCCTGAAACACATAATTTTAAAAGTTTTTCTAGCATTTAAGCTTTTGGTGTGTGTTAGGGCACCCAAATGTTCTACTGTTGTTGTGGTTTAACCCCAGCCAGCAATGAAGCACTATGCAGCCGCTTGCTCACTTCCCCATGCTGGAACGGGGGAGAGAATTGTAAGGGTAAAAGTGAGAAAACTCACAGGTTGAGATAAAGGCAGTTTAATAGGGAAAGCAAAAGCTGCGCACACAAGCAAAGCAAAACAGGGAATTCATTCACAACTCCCCATGGGCAGGCAGGTGATCCACCATGTGAAATGGTTTCTTGGGAAGACAGACGCCGTACTCCAAAAGTCCCCCCCTTCCTCCTTCTTCCCCCCAGCTTTATATACCAAGCATGACACCGAATGGTATGGACTATCCCTGTGGCCAGCCCAGGTCAGCTGTCCTGGCTGTGTCCCTCCCAGCTCCCCGTGCACCCCCAGCCTGCTCGCTGGTGGGGCAGCATGAGAAGCCGGACAGTCCTTGACAGCTTAGCAACAACCCAAAACATCAGCACGTTATCAACATTTTCCTCATCCCAAATCCAACACATAGTCTCACACGAGCTTCTGTGAAGAAAATTAACCCCAGCTGAAACCAGGATAACTGTGTACTATATGTGTTCTTCAGATCTCTTGGGGAGGCCTGGGTTTTCATCTCAACTTTCAAAATACTGGCCTCTTCCAAAATCTTTCTATACTGGCAGACATTTTCTTAAAATGCACTGTTTGCATGGATATCTGAGAAACTGTAAATTTTAGGAAGGTTAGGAGGTAGGAATAAATTGCTGATCTGCGTGAAGACAGAGCAAATTTAGACTTCAGACCAGTGTCAGGTTTTTTTGGTGGCTGGTAAATAATTCAAAAACTGATTCTTCAGAGATTATAGACACTTTTTTCAGTCTCTAAATTTAATCTGAAAGTAATCCTTAGTCCAAATCGTGTTTTGAAAACATGATATAGGAGTTAGTAGTTTGGGGTTTTTTTTCTTTCTCTAAGAAAGAAAAAATAAAAAAGCAGCTTTATGGCAAGCTGCATCTCACGGCAAGCTACCTCGTCCATCTTTTGCTTGGTAGCGTCATTTCTTATTGAAATACTTAGCAGCTGTGTTTGAACAGCTGTTAAGAGTTCTTAGATTTTTGCTGTTGTACAGATAGTGTGTGCCCTCAGCAGCCAATCCTGACTGCGTTAGCAGTGCACAATAAATAAAAACTGAGGTTGTTTGGTGACTTACTGTTACTCGGCTGATAGAGGTCTTGACTTTTACAGGTAAGGAATAAGTCACATGAAAGTATGGTAAATCCTTAACAGCTGGTAGAAATTTTTGTATTTGATGGTTGATAAACATTGTCCCTTGTTGTTGTTACAATTGAAAGTTACTGTAGTGTTGGATTTAGTTTTCCTGCTCCAGCTACCCCAGACCTCAAACTGCATGAGCTGGAACTCTGATAAGCCTTAGCTGGTGTGGGTTACAGGTGACCTGAGACTTATGCCTGAAGTTACATGCCAGCCTCCTTCTGTGCTTTAGCAGTTTGTGCAACAGCTTCGTTTCTGGGGGCAGCTGTATCTCCTCTTCATACTTTTTCTTGAAAGTTACTGCTTCTGAAAGGATCTGTTCATCCAAATTAGTGCATTCTCAAATCCCTGCTTGCTCCCTTGGATTGATTACTACTCATCGTTTAGATAATGGTGCATATTCTGCAAAGAACAATTTCATCTCTGTGTTTACATCCCTGTTTTCCTTTCGGTTACTGTTCCTCCAAAAGTTCCTCTCACTTCTGATAATACTCCCAACTCTTGCTTTTGGAGCTCATCACAACTGAATGCTTTCTTACAGGAAAGACCATTACTTGTGCAGAGATGTTCTAGTCTTCTCCCAAATATAGTTTCCTACAGTTCACCTCTAATTTCATTTTTTTTATTCTTAGTATTCCATTGTTTCTCCTTATACCAGATAGTTAATAGCAATCTACTTATTTATGTATCTCTATAAAGCTGACTCCTGAAATATTTCTCCTATTACCTCATATATTGACGTTGGGTACATGTGCATACACAAGCATGTGACACTTCAGACTAAAGCATAAATCTTCAGGGACTACTGAGAGACTTAATATATCAGTTGATGATTGTGTAGCTGCTGTCATGCATTTTTTTTCTTATTTGAAACATCTGGAACTCCCTGTTGATGAGATGAGAGTAGTTAACTGCTCGTAAATCGGATAAGCCAGAAGATTACAAATGCAACCTGTCACATTTGGGCGATGGCACATTCTTGCTGCTTCTCAGGATCCCAGCACTTTCAATGAAAACACAGCTTAAATTCTTCCTTTCCGCAGAGGTATTTTAGCATCACCTGCTGGCTACAGCACGTATAAGCTTGGGACGTGTGGGAGCAGAGTTAAGGGTATGATAGGAAGGGTTACCAAAGCACACTACTTGGCCGGGGGCTTATCCTTAAAATTACATCTTCAAATATGGATGCTAATTTCAAAGTTTCTGGAAGTAGGCAGGCAAAAATCAAGGTGAAGAGCAGTAACAGTAATCATACACACAATTTACCCTGAAGATGTTAAAAATGTGTCTCCCATATCTAGTACGGGCACATGGCTAGCAAGGGTCCTTTAGCATGAACTGTATTTCAGATGTACAGGTTTCTGTTCTCACTTGGGCACCCACTCTGATACCTTCCAACAGTTTTTCTAAGTTCACTAAAAAAGAGATGCTTCGGGGGGAGCCCACAGAGTGTCCTGAAAGGCTGCCCAGCCTGGGCGGTGAGACGGGCCGAATGCCATTTCCCAGCTTCATACTTTCAGTAGTGTCAAGTCCTCGGTTTTTGAACAGTTCAGCACAACCATTGTTTTGCTACTGCTGGTGCTAGATTCTTGGGTTTGGGGGGGGGGGTGTTTGTTTGGGTTGGGGGTGTTTGTTTTCTTGGGTTTGGGTTGTTTGGGGTGTTTTTTGATCGATCATATCAAGTCAAGAAGACAGTAGACTTATTTTCAATTTTCTTCTCTATTGTTATTGGGTCTGGCTGAGATGGAGTTAATTTTCCCCGTAGCAGCCCTCACCGTGCTGTGCTGTGTACTGGTAGCTAGAAAGGTGTAGATCACACACCAGTGTTTTGGCTGTAGCTGAGCAGTGCTGGCACAGCATCGAGGCCGTCTCTCCAACATCCCCCCTCACCAGTAGGCTGGGGGTGGGCAAGACCTTGGGAGGGGACACAGCCAGGACAGCTGACCCAAAGTGGCCAAAGGGACATTCCATACCATGTGTCGTCAGCTCAGCAAAAAAAGCTGAGAAAGGAGGAGCCGCAGGGGTGTTTGGTTTTTTACAACTGTCTTCTGGAGCACCTGCTATGCGTACCGAAGCCCTGCTTAAGTGGCTGGACATCACCTGCTGATGGGAAGTAGAGAATAAATCTCTTGTTTTCCTTTGGTTCTGTCTGCAGCCTTTGATTTTGCTTTATTAAACCGCCTTTATTTGACCCACGTGGGTCTTTTTCCATCTTAATTTCTCCCCTCCTTGTCCTGCTGAGAAGGGAATGATAAAGCGGTATGGTGGTACCTGGTGTCCAGCCAAGGTCAACCCACCACACCTATGTTGGGGGAATTATTATAATAGAGAATACATTCTTCCTGATATTTTTCCCAACTTTCCATGACTATCTTTTGATTTGGTCACAATTACCTGTTCAGTTGAGGTATGTAAAATAGAAAAACAGATGACTCTGCCACAATGACGCCAGGAAGAAGTGCACATGGTGACCTCCCCGTGGGGCAGGCACAAGCACATACGCAGTCCGGCCTCTGCTTCCTGTCGCCGTTGCTGAAGACGAGCAAGCTTCTCGTTCACTGGAGGATGGTGAAGCCAGGGGTGCCATGTTCTCCTCCCGCCTGCTGAGTGCAATAAGAATAAGCCGCTCTGAGATACTGCAGTGGAAGCCGGTGGACTGGTGGTGGGGCCCCTTCTCTCCCTTCGTGGCCCAAGGTTACAAGAAGCAGTAGGGCTGTGACGTATCTTCTCCAGCCTTGCTTAGGAGATACAAAAAGGAGAAATCAGAAGGTCAGACCTGTTTCCTACTTTTTTCTGCAGGTTTCCACAAGGAGTCCTACCCATTCTTCCCCTGGAAACTGCTCGTCTCTGCCCATTGCAGCAAGGCGAGCGAGACAGCCGAGAAAAAATGTTCTGTCACCCTTTTCTTGCTGTCTCCAGCCCACAGTGACAGCAACAGAGATAAATCACACAATCATGCGTGTTCTCCTGCTGTATGAAGTCAGATCAGTGCAGCCCTGAGGCAGGTGGAGGGCAAGGCAAATGGAAGCAGCAGGTGGCCTTAAATTTACCATTTATCCCCGAAAACTAGGTGACTGTAGTAACTCTGGACAAAAATTGCAGAGGCAAAGAAAGAGGCTTCCTTCCCTTCAAGAAGGACAATATCTAGACCAAGGGGGGCAAAGCACCAACAAAGAATTGATTAACATACCAGGAAAATACTCATTTATTAAAACTAAGTCTCTTCTGTCAGTCTGTTACCAGCTTCAAGGTTGTTTTTTGGTTTTGGGGTTTTTTTTGGTGAGAGAGATGTCTTAGACCAAGAGCAGGATTTCTGAAGAGGGCAAGACAGGCAGACAGGCTTCGGTAGACGAGGAATGTGACTCTCAGTCCCCAGAGATTTTCTTGGCCAGTGAATTTTTTCAGGGCTATGTTGTGGTTTAGCCCCAGCCGGCAGCTAAGCGCCACGCAGCCGCTCCGTCATCACTCCCCCACGGTGGGACGGTGGAGAGAATCGGGAGGGTAAAAGTGAGGAAACTCATGGTTTGAGATAAAGACAGTTTAACATGGAAAGCAAAAGCCGCGCACACAAGCAAAGCGAAACAAGGAATCCATTCACCACTCCCCATGGGCAGGCAGGGGTTCAGCCACCTCCAGGGAAGCAGGGCTCCGTCATGCATAGCGGTTACTTGGGAAGGCAGATGTCATCACTCTGAACATGCCTCCACCCCTTCCTTCTTCACCCCAACTTTATATACTGAGCATGACACCGAATGGTATGGACTATCCCTGTGGCCAGCCTGGGTCGGCTGTCCTGGCTGTGTCCCTCCCAGCTCCCCGTGCACCCCCAGCCTGCTCGCTGGTGGGGCAGCACGAGAAGCCGGACAGTCCTTGATGGCTCAGCAACAACCCAAAACATCAGCACATTATCAACATTTTCTCATCCCAAATCTAAAACACGCCTCACACGAGCTTCTGTGAAGAAAATTAATCTCTAGCCCAGCTGAAACCAGGGCAGGCTAATGTGTCTATCTTTCTGTCTTTTGAAATGGGTTTACAGACAGAGGTTTATGAAGACCGTTGCTACACAGAATGACACAGAACTTGCAGTCTTGGTGTTTTGTTGGACAGGACACCCATCTCCTGTCCCACTCGTAGAATAGTTTGGGTTGGAAGGGACCTTTAAAGGTCATCTAGTCCAACCCCCCCTGCAATGAGCAGGGACATCTTCAACTAGATCAGGTTGCTCAGAGCCCCGTCCAACCTGACCTGGAATGTTTCCAGGGATGGGGCATCTACCACCTCTCTGGGCAACCTGTGCCAGTGGTTCACCACCCTCATTGTGAAAAATTTCTTCCTTTTATCTAGTCTAAATCTGCCCTCTTTTAGTTTAAACCATTACTCTTTGTCCTATCACAACAGAGTCTGCTAAAAAGTCTGTCCCCATCTTTCTTAGAAGCCTCTTTTAAGTACTGGAAGGCTGCAAGAAGGTCTCCCTGGAGCCTTCTCTTCTCCAGGCTGAACAGCCCCAATTCACTCAGCTTGTGCTCAGAGGAGAGATGTTCCATCCCTCTGACCATTTTTGTGGTCCTCCTCTGGACCCACTCCAACAGGTCCATGTCTTTCCTGTGCTGAGGGCTCCAGAGCTGGACACAGGACTCCAGGTGGGGTCTCAGCAGGGCTGCGTAGAGGGGAGGAATCCCCTGCCTCAACCTGCTGGCCGCGCTGCTTTGGATCCCGCCCACGATATGGTTGGCCTTC
>NW_010524259.1:0-250 GCF_000687285.1 Phaethon lepturus | reverse complement strand
GGCCCTTCTCTGGACCTGCTCCAACAGGTCCATGTCTTTCCAGTGCTGAGGGCTCCAGAGCTGGACGCAGGACTCCAGGTGGGGTCTCACCAGAGCGGATTAGAGTGGCAGAATCCCCTCCCTCGACCTGCTGGCCACGCTGCTTCGGATGCAGCCCAGAAGACAGTTGGCCTTCTGGGCTGCGAGCGCACATTACAGAATCACAGAATCACAGAATGTTTGGGGTTGGAAGGGACCTCTGAAGATCATC
>NW_010524258.1:151056-157729 GCF_000687285.1 Phaethon lepturus | reverse complement strand
CATGTCCTTGACTGCTTCCTCCTGGATTATTTTTAGAATTCTTTTCTTGGAGGAAATTTCATCCCAAATTTTTAACCTTGCAAGTTTCTTTGGGCCAAATTGTAGTCACATCAGTAACATGATCAGTGTCATTCATGTCTTCTATAATTGAATTTTCCTGTGTGCAGACACCTGGCAAAATGGTAGCTGAGCAGTACAGAATAACCTTGTGAAGCCCCATACAGCAAAGAATATATCTCTCCCTAATAAATAGCTCTATTGATTTCCCATGGTCAGTATAACCCCTTGAGTCTAGTTAAGTAAAAATTTTTTTTTAATAGTTGTCTGGTTTTCTTTATGCTGTATTTTCAATTGAGAGGGAGTGGGATTTGTATTTATCTGGGAACCATGTAGAAAATCTGAAAAATAGGGATATAAATTAAGTACTTTTCCCTAAGAAAAACAATATCCATGTAAAACATCCCTTATGTTCCCTTTTACTTGTGTTCCATACTATGAATACAGATCTAATGTCAAAATATTTATATGGCACATAACTCACAGACCCATTTCATCAGCTAATCATAATCATTATTTTTTGATTGCTTTGACAACAAATTTGACAACAGCACTGCAGAGCTTAAGGAAAATAAATATTTTGCACATTCCTTGTCGGCTCAACTTCATTTTTCAAAAAACAAACAAATGAAAAATTTACATGGAGTGCTGTCTCCTGAATATCTGTCCACTTGACACTAGTTTTTCCCCATTTGTTAAGAATGTCATTGGTGCTTTTAATCAGGGGACAGTTTTAACATCCTAGCACACAGAAGAAAGAGAAAGTTGTGTTAGGAAGCAGTTGTATTTTGAAGCAGTTAGGAAAACTGCTTCATAGTTTGGGACACACAAACAAAGCTCAAGATAGTATTATTTTTTGTAAACCAGAATTAGTAGACTGATTATTTTCTAGTTTTACTATGAATTTAGTTAAGTACAGCAAAGTATATAGACAATCCTGAAGAGATGCAAATACCTCTAAAATTAATTTTGCTGTTATAACGTGTCCTGGTCACTTATTTAAACGTAACTTAAAGAAAAATCTGTGCAACTCCAAGCACAGCTGAACCTCTGAATTAGGACAAATCTAACCACCCTCTTTTGACACCTAAAATGATTGTAAGAAGTTTCACGGGCCAAAAAAAAAATCCTTTTCACTTAGAATTTTGAGTTTGGGGGGGGGGTGTTCTGTTGGTAGAACTTTTTTTAAAACAATTGAGAAATAACACAGAACTTCACCTATCATAAACAGAGGAAACCTATACATAGCTAATAGGCCAACACATGCTCACAGAAACTGAAGTCGGCCCCAAATTCAAATCTTTGTCTTGCTTCATTCTGACTTAGATCAGAGGCTTAGGTGTGTGCCATTCTGCTCTCCAGAACAGAGAGACTCCCGTTTAGCATTATCTGACTTTATAAAACATTAACTGATTCAGCCCACTGGACTAATCCTAGTCCAGCAATCAGGGAGTTCCCACAGGACATAGGATACCTGCACCTAGTTCTGGTTCAGAATTTGGACTTATTGCTATGATTCACTCCTTGTTCTGTTTTTCTAGAAAAAAATGCTGGAGGAAATCTTCGCAGCAATGATAATTTTCAAACATTTCACAAAATACATTTTCTTTCAAATGAACAAAAAAGTAGCCTGTCGAAGCTGTCAGAGAATACCAGAACAAACCTCACTGCCCAGAACGGCACACCACCAGAGATGCTAGTGTGCAGCCCAGAGGTCTCATGTTGACTCAGTACAAGACACTGTTTTAATAAAGGATATAAAATTGAAGATTGCATTAAGAGCTATCACTGCAATACATCCTGTTTTCTTAGACACAGCTTTGGCCCATTTCATCTTGGTTATTTTCTGGGAATACACACTATGCTGTGGATGCTTTCTGGTGTCATGATTCACACATTCCCCTCCCTCCCAGAAAACCCTGAAGCAACTCACAGCTAATATGAAATAATTTTACAGTTTTATTTGCAGCAGGGCATGTCCAGAGAAGAGAAAGAGAACATGGAGGTTCACAGATAGCCAAGGGAATTCTTTCTTTTCAAACCACAGTTTATTTCAAGACTTTTCAGAACACTGTAAGGTGTAGCACATTTCTATGGAGACTGCAGCCCTGTGTTGCTTGCTTTGTAACTGTAAGATGATGCAGTATTCTTAGAACACATTGTGGGCAAAAACTGAGCTCCAGGTATTTAGATACATTTTAACCTGGAAAAAGAGAGAAGGAATAAAATCAAAATGCCAACCACCCAGACAAGTCAATATTCTCCTTTCTTTAAAGCTCCTTATTTCCTCCTTCTACATGGATACTTATTTAATGATAATGATATTCTGATTCTGAAGGTGTTGCAATTACACTGTACTGCATCCCGGCAATTCACCTCCTGATGTGGCAATCTTACTCAGCAGTACAAGGCCTTTGGATTCTCTGCTCCCATCTCCTCTGTCACCCACAGAAAACAAGTGCAGCTTTGCCCTTTGCACTTTCTTTCCACCAAATTCTCCATGTGGTTTGTTTTTGGGGTTTTTTTGTGGTTATTGATGTTAGCTTGTTTTGGATTAGAACTTGATGTGATCCCACACACTGGGTGCCTTTAGAAGAGAATTCTGAAGATAGGGGAATATTTTGAGACTATTCCCAATCCACTGAAAGATGATGCCTAGAATGAGAATCTTGTCACCAGGAAACATTTAAAGAGATATTATCAAAGTTACAGGTCCTACCCTTAAGGAACCGGAAACAAAGGAATGAGAGACATAGCTAAAGAAGATGTTCTTAACCTTGAAATTTCCCTCACCAAGCCATATGCTCCAGTTTCTCAAAGGATATTGTTGCAGCACAGGGAGAACAATGAGTATTAGTTGAATAATCAAGATAGATTATCAAAATATATAAAATGAAAGTCTGTACCCTACAGCAAGTCATAAAGAAAAGCAGCCATCTGGAGCTTAAGAAATGTTTCTAGCTTTGTCAGTGAGACTTTATAATAAACACACAATATAGGCTGCTAATTAAAAAAGCTACAGCTAAGCATTCTCCTCTCCAGGGATTTTTTTCCATACATGTTTTAACATTCAGAATTGTGACCTTCTTAAAAAGATCTTTAAGCCTCTGGGGCTACAGGAGATTGACTACGGGGTCTTTGATTTCCCTTCTTCACATCCAGTATCTAGAACAAGTCCAGACCAATAAGTACTGAGAAGTATGTCTTCAGTCCTTGCCCAGTTCTTTGCTTGCTGATTTCAAGTTGCTTCTACGTGGCATTATGAAAACTAACAAACACAGAAAATCAGCTGGAAATTCTGACAAGGAGCATGACTGCAGGTTCTTGAACCACACGTGTTTTTCTGAAGTTCTGAATCTGTATGATTTCCAAGTAATGCAATAGCAAAAGCAAAGGAGTTTATTCATATCTACCTAAAAGAAAGCCAGACAGAAAGGTACTGAAGGGGGGTGCGGAGTGGATCTATCAAATTATTTTCCATTTTCATTTACAAAGGAAGGAAAAATGCACACTTTTTTTTACCTGAGTGAGAAATTTTTCTTCTGCTTCTACCAATGACGCTGAAGTTTTACATTTAACTTCTGGTCAGGAATATACTTTCAAGGACCACATAATCCTGCATAATGCATGCCTTTTGTGTTGCATTTAGAGCTTTCAGTATGAGCAATCATCTTCATTAAAATGTACAGAAAGAATCAGGCTAGTATCCGTGCTCTCTGACTGATAAGCTTATGAGCACCTAGCATGCTCTACCTAGACAAATGTCTTCTTTCTCCACAAAACTTCACATTAACATTTCCTTTCCATTCAGCTTCCTACTCTCCTTTACAAATATATGTACCTCCGAGATTCTCAAAGTTCTCTACTTCTTCAGCTGCAGCATTTTTAAAACAGTCTGTGCTGGAATAACCATTTAGTCATGTCACAAAGCAGTCACTGGCTAAGCCAAGATCTGAACTCAAAAGGCCTGAATAAGAAATCTGTATTTAGCCTGTGTCTTTAATCAGCAGGTTCTCCAACCTGAAAAGATAATACAGGCACAAGCAGTCAATCTGAAACTGCACTGGAAGACCACAAATCAGCTGTGTTCTATGCTGATATGGGAGATTATTACCAAAAATACAGTGTTCAGAAGTCACTAATTTTAAAAGCTGGCTTTTGTTTGCTTTCTCTTTCAAATACCAAAAGAGTCTCCCTAAACTCAGTAGAAGAGGAAGAGATTTAATCATGGTAGCAAATTGGACAATACGTTCTTTATAAATCAGAAAATCCACAGTGTTACTGAAGGCATTTGAGACTTTGTTACTGCTCAGATTCTGTTTACATACACATGCTCAGAGAGGCATGTATGTACATCACACAGACCCAGCTTGTATTCACACAGCATTCACCTTCGGTGTAGTAAGCACACTGGAACACATTTCAGAGCAATGTTGCTCTCCCAAGCCATGGTCCAGCTTTAAAAAGATCAAAGCACAATGAGCTGAACATGGTGTGGACCCAAAGGTACCTTGGTTCCCTCCTTTAGATGCAACAGAGAGCATTATAAAACATATAGTTGCAGCAGAGAGAGATCTGGGATTGCTCAAAGCCATCTTAAAGATTGTTTGCAGAGTTTTCCACCCCTTCTATGAAGTGATCTCAGCAGTGGACAGCAGAGGAATTTTGAAGGGCCAGACCCATATTTCCCAGCATGCACACAGAAGAGGAGACATATAATTGTATGCTACAGTCATATATTAATTTATCCATATGTATTTATAGGTTTTTCTAAACCAGAAGGTGCAACTTCATTCTTCCTGCCTATTATACCAGCCACCTTCACCAGAACAAGACACAGCACAAATAGCAGCCCTTCTCGCAGTTAGGCGTGGTAAACATTAGGTGCAATAAGTAGGGCTGTTCACAGAGCTTTCTGCTGATAAAGGTTCTTCATGATGTGTTCAAGTTCCCAGATGAAGCTGTATTTAAAAAAAAAAAAAAAAGCTACTTTGTTTCACATGATGAAAGGTGCCCTACTTACTGAAGAGACAAGTTACTTTTTGCTCTTTTGATTTCCTGCTGGCCAGGATGTACAGATGGTTGTTGAGTTTTGGTTTTTGGGGTGGTTTTTTTTTGGGGGGTGGGAGAGTGGGAGGTGTGGAGAAAAAAAGGACAGATGACACTGAAGTACAGAAGAGATTAACAGGGTCACTAGCTTGTACTCCTGGGGTCTGGCTGAAGGATTCCTGCTTCTTAAACCTGTGACTAGTGAGAGATGATAGACTCATCACTCAATGAAAAGTGAGTTACAACTTTGCACTATGAACTTACTCGGCTGCTTTCCATTACCTTGGCTCTTCAGGATGTGAAGGCTCATGTGGAAGTGTTACTTTGATGTTTTGCTGAATTTTTCTGTGGAACATATTAGACATGAGGCATATCAGATACAAGTTCAAAGCATCTGGGCTAAATTCACAGTTGGTATTGATGATTTTCTGCACTGCTTCATGTGACATTTTAAGCAGGTTATTTAATGTGCTAATTAAGCACATAACCAATACTATCTGACTAGGAACAATAGGTCTTTTGTAAAAAGGTGTAGAACGTGGAGTCACACTAAACTTGACAGATATTAGGCTAAGATACATACAGAATTACCTGAGGACAGTTGACTAGTGTGCTAGCATTATCATTATGCCAAGAAGACAACAGAAGTTGTGATGGCAAATATGGCAAGAGCTGCCAAAACATGTGTCAAAGGAGATGCAGGACATCTTACATCTGGCATGAAACTGATCTTTGAACAGAGTAACTCCAATGCAATATGGTGAAAAAACTCTTTACAAAACTGGCATGGAAAGGCACCATATTTATAGGGGGAAAAAAAAAGAAGTTAAACCTGCAGTCTAGATTCTTTTTTTACTTTTATTTTGTCATTCTATATCTGCAAACTAAGGATTATTACCTATAATATATTATTTTATAGGTAAATATAAAAATAAGTATTTTATAATCACCTGTATTCATATCCTGTTGAATATCAGAAAAAGGAAAGTAGATCATGCCAAGTAGTTTCTGGTGTGAAGAATAAAGAACAAATTTTCTTTAAGGCTTCAACCTTTAATTATATCCCTTCTAGCAAGTTTCTAGGGATAGAGAGAGAAATGCAGGCTTCTATGAGTTTTGGTCTTGCAAAGAGCTTCATGGCATAATGCTCTTAGGTTCATGTCAGGCCATATAAATAGATGGAGTACAAAACAATCAGGCAGATTTAATTTCCAGTTCGATATGTATCTTCCATAAACAAACAAGCAGTCTGCTGACAGAAACAAAACATCCTGCTCTCAAATCCCACCCCCCTCTCAGTTCCTGGCTGACTCCTGATTCCTGTGCATCACAACTTAGAAGAGAATAAGGAAAATTGACTCTCCTTACCTCTAAGAATCTCTTCTGGACTGTTTTTTGCTTTCTGTTTTCCTGTCTAAGTGCCAACCTTGTCATATGAAGGGTTAGTCAGGATGCAGAGACACAATCCATGGAATCTATTTGGATGCTGCAGGCAGGGAATCCTAGGGCATTCCCTTCCAGCATCCTCTCAAAGTCCTTTGGAGCAGGCTGCCATCCACACAGGGCT
>NW_010524258.1:136643-151025 GCF_000687285.1 Phaethon lepturus | reverse complement strand
TGCGTCCACCTGGTATGCAGTAATGCTCACAGTATCCTTCGCTTTGGACACAGGTACCTTGGATTGTTAAGACAAGAAAGAAGTATCCTGGGTTGGTACAGCTGTTTGCAGTTTGGCTATTTGCTTTATGCTCCATGCTGTACTGCTGCTGATGTCACAAACATGACCTTCGTCAAATGAACGTACTCTCTATATGTCAACAGTTGCCACCTTGGCAGGAAAAGACAATGAGCGTCAGTTAGTAAATCTAGTGATAGATGAGCAAGGAAAGAAGGGACCAGATTGTTCGCAACTTTAATGGCTGTAGAGAGCTAAGAAGGTCAGGAGGAATATGGTCTGGGCATTAAAATAATCCTGCCTCTTTCCCAAAAACTAGCAAATCTGTTGAGTAAAGGAGGTACCATTTTTAACTCTAATTTCTCTTACCATAACCACATTTTAACCACAAGCACAGCAGGCTTAACTATGAGGTTGACAGAAATTTACAGTTTTTGAAATCACAAGTTCCATTTTTAAAGCTTGTATATTTCTTCATATTCAATACTTGCTCTGAAAACTGTATCACTGATACAGATGGCAGCTGGACTCAAGAGAGGTCTGTGATTGGAAACAGCTCAGCCTCATCTTGTTCTTTGGCATACCCGCCTTTCTGGGAGGAAAGTTCTGAAATATTTTGTGCAGTGTAGCTCTTCCTAAGTTTTTTGCTATCATTCCTTTTACTGAAGCTAGAGCATCAACTGCATGCACTGGAGCAAATTTTCTGGCTCCATTTGCACAGATCCTTGAGGCTTATTTTACTTCATTTGATTCTAAGCCTTTGTACCATATGATTCAGGTAATAAAAGAACACTGAAACACATCACAGTTCACAAAAAAAAAAAAAAAGTTAGAAAATTAAGCAAATTTCTCTCTTATTCACTTCAAAATAAGAAAGACTGCTTTCAGAGGGTTAACACAGTTTGAAGGACACCTTACGACTGAGACTATACCTGGAAGGCCGTGGCAGTCACAATCATGCAGAAGTAGTTAGTATAGGCGAACTACACAAACAAATGAAGTTTGTGCTTCAAATTGTCACATTTAGAGTGAAGTATTCTGTACTTCAAAGAATGAGTAAGTCAACATGTCTATTTTGTGATCTCATTAACTTTTATTTTAAAAGCTAATCTTTTCAGAAGTTTATCAAAAGCATATTGTTTTCTTTAGGGTCAGAACTTCCCTTCTGAGCTGCACATAAACTCAGGGTAAATAGGAAGTCTCTGACTCACTCAGATGCTGGACAAGAACTTTGTCATGAGCAAAACCAGCAAGAAACAAGCCATTGTCCAGTAAGCAACTGGTGATCTCTGGCCCAAACATTGTATTTACATGTATGAACATACCACATTTTGCTGACTTCGTTGTGAATTAATTCATTGGGATTCCACAGAATTGTCTTTGTGAATCCACCAACAAAAGGCATGCCAGTACAGATCAGAAAGACCTAGCACAAAATACCCTAAAATAGCCCAAAGAAACATTATTTCAATTATATTATACCAAACAAATTAGCAGGCATCTTGCTGCTGCAGCTTACCAACTAACCCTTCTCTTCCAGTTTGTAAAGGTTCATTAAAATACATACTTCCTCTTTTTTTTCTGTGCCACAGGAACACAGGCCTGAAAGAGAACTTAATGCGGGACACTATGGGCAAAGTTCTGCTGACAGTGTCAAAGTTAGTGATAAACCTCCCTTTGGCTTAGAGAGAGAGAATTAGAAGCCCTAATATAATATGAAGTAGTAATAGATCTCTCTAAAAATAATAGTCTTAACTTTCACTTGCAAAGTGGTTGACGCTGAAGTCAGAATATAGTGTTTAAACATTTCTCTGTGTAACTGAAGCCTTAGACAGAACTGCTACCTCTCTTGAGAATGGGGGGTTTATATCTCTCTCTTCATCTGAAAGGCGATTTCATGCTTCAGGAAGTAAAGAAAGTTTGTACATTGACAATATAAATGTAGATGCCTCCCATAATGATTGACACCAGAGGTTGTACAAGTGGAGTTTCATTTCTACTCCCAGATGATCATGCAGCCAAGAGAATTAACGTCTCTTTGGGAATTTGAAAGTCAAAGTTTTGACAGCTCTGGCTTCCCCCCTTGAAATGGGTTCAGTTCAGAAGGCCTCCTTGAGGTCTGATCTGCTCCTCACAATTATCTTTTTTAATAGACAGTATGAAAGCCAGTAACACTCAAAGTGTACTGTCATATAGAGGCGAATTTCTTTCCCTGCAAAGGACATCAGTGTCCGTGAAAGAAACTATTACATACAGCAAGCAGCAAAACACTCTGTCATAAAGAAGTATTAATTTCATAGACCTGTCAGAAAAATGTCTCTGTCCTAAGCCTAAATGTATGTCTCAAAACGAGAGACTTTTTTCAGCTTATATCTGGAAGAATAATGCTGTTCATGTAGAAGATAGCAAAGTATATTCCTAACAAGTTGCTTTTGCAATTTGTGCTGTCTTACCAAAGAGGGAATTTTCCAGTACAATAGAAAAGCTATTGAACTACAACCCAAATATTGTGACAAATAATAAAAACTGCAGCTCAGCATTTTCCCCTGCTGTGTATATTCAGGCAGTTGTCTAACTTCATCTTGAATAAAGGTATACAAAATATAATACAGTATTGCAATATCAATAGGGTAACAATAATTCTTCTGTTCTTTTTTGCCTAATGGCAGGTGGATTTGTCCCTTGCAGTCAAGTTTGTAAAATTTGAAGTAGAAAATCTTTATGCTCACTTCTAGTCACACCAAGCCCGCTGTGTCTCTGCTAGAACGCTGCTCAATCAAGCCCATTGCTTGATCAATGGATTTTCTACCATAGCACATGCAAGTTCCAATGTGAAGTCACCACATATGTACGCTGACCTACTGGACAAATGGCTTCCTTTGCAAACCATTTTTTACAAAAGCCACTAGAGGCCCATTTGGCAGAATTCTCAGTAATCACTCTCTGCTATGCAAAATAAGAAAGCTTTTCTCAAGGCACCACAATAAAACCTGATGCTTACACTTAGCCTTTATTTGTTATTCATCTGTTTTCTTCAGTTCCTGAACTGTACAAATGCATTGCTTCTAACAAGGGATGCCTTACCAGCTCTACGTTAAAGGCAACACTTTGGTACAACTGCTACTGTAGAAAACTAGAAGCATGTTTAATACAGCTATTTAATTTACCACTTTTCTAAACCGAGTATCTTTGTGTCTTGTAGGAAAGATTTGCCTTTTCTTCATTATAGTTATTGTTTAAGTGAGAATGCAGACAAATCCATCCAACTTATAGCATTTCTCTTCAGTTTTTACTTGCAGAGTCACTAACTTCTGTGCATTTTCCAGCCCAGGGAATATCACTGATAAGTTTATGAAGTTATGACTGGTTAATTGATGGCAGTGCATTAGTGTATATAATAGATACTTCTTATTTGACATGCAGCTGGTGATTGGGAAGAAAATATTGAAAGCACAATACCATCAACCAAGAAGAGTCTAGTATCTGGGAGAGAGACAGAAAAAGTAGGAATATCAACAGGAAGTCTAAAAGCAAACAGAAGAAAAATCAGCGTTAAGCCTATAGCTTTCTGGGTGACAACAGACATACGACAGCAAGTATCATCCAAAAAAATTACAAGAGCATAAACATTCAAGCTGCAGTGCCACATATTAACTGACATGGGCTAGAAAACCTCCCTGTACAGGTTATCATAGTACTGTCCATCTTCTCTGCAGCATCTGGTTTCTGGCACTATCAGAGACAAGACAGTAGACTTGCTGTTTCCCTAAGCTGATCTGGATTTTTGGTCCCTTTTACCTATATTGTTTATTATTCAGCCAGCTTCATGCAAAAATATTTACTTAACCTTGACCAACATGTGATGCTGATTACAAAGAGAAAGTCTACACAGAGAAAAGGGAGAGTTACTTAGAAAGAACATTCAAGTGACCAGACACTTAGCTAATACATGATCCCCAACCTTACTCCACAGCTTAATTCATTGTTACTTACTGGAGCTATGCAATGCAACAAAGAAAACAAGATACTACTCAGTTTAGCTGGTGTCTCTCTCTGTAATTATCAGCATTATATATTACACCACAGCAGGTAATGCTGACTGCTTTCAAAGGTAATTTCTTGATGGCGAAGTCTGAGGAAACGCAGACTTTGACAGCAGGAAATCACCACAGCAAAAATACATACAATATGCTCCAGCAGAATTCGTAAGCATTTACCATTGCTGACTTGCATAACTTAGTCTAATACTTAATGTCATCAGCTCCAAAGTATTTTAACAAACAGGATTGAGACTCTTGCTACAGTGAAGTTGTAGTGATCTACTCCAGCTGAGGATCTGATCCTTTCTGCCTCTTGGACAGTGTCCAAGAGTTCCAGTGGCCTATTTGGGAATTGTCCAAACATTTGTGTTCCTGGAGAGAATATAAATAGACAAGGAACATAAAAACATTCTCTCAAAGCCAATTTGGAAATACTTCTTAAGACACTCTTGAAGTATTGATCATTGTCCAGCTCTCCTGGACAACAGACTTCAAGGTTAAAACTTCCCTTGACCTACTGTCATTCTCTCAAAGATAAAAATATCTTCAATTCCACACTGACCAGGACTCTTGGTTAGAGAGATGGTAGATAATGATTTAACATGTCTCTCTTTATTGCATCTCTTACCTTCTCCTGTAACTTCTTCTCATGCTTTTTCAATGAGATGTTAGTTTAAGTCTGTATGTGCCATGTTAAGTAGGACATCCATCTTTCATCTGGTGAAAAAGTGCATATGTTGAATGGAGCAGAGCTAATCTGACTGAGAATTTAACCAAATACATGCAGAGGCAGATCATGAAGGGATAAAGCTTCTCTTCCAACTTCTCTGAACTTTTTAATGCCTTCTACTCTGTCTGGTGAGATCCCACCTGGTGTACTGCGTCCAGCTCTGGAGCCCTCAGCACAGGAAAGACATGGACCTGCTGGAGAGGGTCCAGAGGAGGCCACAAAAATTATCAGAGGGATGGAACACCTCTCCTATGAGGACAGGCTGAGAGAGTTGGGGTTGTTCAGCCTGGACAAGAGAAGGCTCTGGGGAGCCTTATTGCAGCCTTCCAGTACTTAAAGGGGGCCTATAAGAAATACGGGGACAGACTTTTTAGCAGGGCCTGTAGTGATAGCACAAGGGGTAATGGTTTTAAACCGAAAGAGGGCAGATTTTGACCAGATATAAGGAAGAAGTTTTTCACAATGAGGGTGGTGAATCATTGGCCCAGGTTGCCCAGAGAGGTGGTAGATGCCCCATCGCTGGAAACATTCACAGTCAGGTTGGACGGGGCTCTGAGCAACCTGATCTAGTTGAAGCTGTTCCTGCTCATTGCAGGGGTGGTTAGACTATATGACCTTAATAGGTCCATTCCAACTGAAAGATTCTATGATTCTATGATTGTCTCTTTGTAGCAGTGCTTTTCCACATGAAAGGCAAAATGTCTGGTATTGTGTCCCATGAAGGTTACCAAAGAAAACAAAATACGCACAGAAATATGATGAGAGATACCTGAAGAAAGAAAAACGGAATTCCTCTTTATCTTTATCTTCCATTCTTGAGTACTGCTTTCTTAAAGCATTTGAAAAATAATGTAGTCTGATAAATGGAGTTGTTGTTAGGATAGAACCACTGCAGCATTTTTGGATAGTAACAAGCTTTTAACATATGTAAAAAATACATTATGTTTAATTACTATATACTTCAGATAGCTGAAGTCTAAATAGACCATGGGACAATAACAATACTATTGATACTATACTTGTACTGTAATGTAGACCAAAAGGTTTCTGTGACTAGGAATAACACACCATGGTCCTTCATCTTCCCCTCATTCCTTCACTTTCAAGGGAATAAAAATTAAGGAATTTCCAAACAGAACCACTCTACCCTCACAAAAGCTCATACAACACAACAAGGTAAGTCCTGTCTACCTATGAATATGTGAGATAGATAAAGTTTAAAAACTCAGTACATGACTAGGCATTCACAGGAACAGTAGTCTCAGAGTCTGTCAGCAATGCCCTAATATCATAGGCTGCAAGAATATGGTGAGAAAGGGCTGAGATCAGTCATAGCTACAAGGATGGTAAATACCAGGCCTCAGAAGTTGCCTGAGTTCAGAGTGCTCCTGAGCGCTCTCAGGGGTACACCACGGACACAACCATACAAAGAAACATGAGATTATAAGACAATTAGACCCTTTAAAAAAATTTTCCTAAGACAAGGAAACTTAGGGTGTGGAATCTGTTCTATACTTCAGACTCTCTAGATTTTACTTTGACTATTTCAAACTAACTAGAAAGTACAGAAAGTTTGGACAGTACTTCACAAGCATCAAGTAGGGTACCAGATAAATCCATTCATGTACCCATTTCCAGCACACCTTCATGAAGAATAAGACAAATACATAACTACATTGTACCACTGCTAATGAAAAATACCCCATCTCCCTTTCATTACTTTCTGACCTCTTTCCTTTGATTCAAGGAAATAATCAGTGCACAATTCATCATTACATTGATGCTGCTAAAAAGATAAGTGAAAATATATTTGAAAACTGTGAAGGTTTGCATTTGATTCTGCTGTCAATGATTTGCTGCAACATTTTGGGAGACAGCCTGGACATGAAGTTCAGGCAAACACTACCTCTTTGTAGCCTTAGAAAGCACAAAGCATTTCAACACTAGAGTTGTAAAAATTTCCTTTAGCAAAAAGATGTTCACAGAGCGTTACAGGATCAAGACCTTCAAATCAGACTATCAGACAATGTGGGTGTAAGCTATTTGGTACTTTTAGCACTGATGAAAGGAAATTACTTAAGAACAGTCCAAGAACAGTACTTAGAGCTATAGCTAAGGGAAGTATTTTCAGTAACAGCGTTCATTGTGCAAGCTACAAAGAACCAATCCAAAACCAGAGACAAACAGATCTTTATTTAGAGACCAATTGACAAGCCCTGCTCAGGATCCCAGACTTTCACAACAAAATCCAAATGGGATCTTTCTTTAGAGTGTCAAATAGTTATTAGTTCTTCTACTTCCATAGGCAGACAAAGAGATGTTGTATGTATATCTTCTACACTTTTGTCTTCAGGAAGGACAGTGGGAAATGAGAGGAACAACGCGCAAAAACAAGGAAACAAAATGTCTCTATGAAACACCCTACAGGGGAAAAAAAGTCAGCTGGGATTAACACACGTGGAGCTGAATACCTCACCAAATCATCAGCCTACACTGTGGCTGAAAACTCTGTGTCTGAACAATAAAACTAGTAAATATTATTTATGTGTGTAATATTGATCCTTTCATCCTGTAAAATGCTAAAGGACTAGGCACAGAAATCCATGGATCCCAACAGCCATTGAAACAAAGCAATAATTCTCAGTAGCTTAAGGCATTATTGAAACAAGAAAATACCAAATTATCAATTTTAGGAAATTGACAAAAGCACCAAGAAGAGCACTAGTAGAAATCTGCTAAAAAATCAGCTAAAAACTTTGTAACAGTGATAGCATTTTTTTTCTTTTCCTTCTTTCATGTTTCTCTTTTTTGTTACTCATTAATAGTCTTCAGTAAGATTCCAAATCAGACTCTCCTCCTTTGGTTTTCCCAGGCATGAATAGAGAACATGATTGATGTCCTGATTGTTTGCTTATAGCAAAATACTAACCTTCTGTACTGCGAATTTTGATCTGAGATGGAAAACCCAAAATTATTAACCCTTTCCTTTCCTTTTTCTCTTGTTATATTCAAAGTATTTCAGATTCCATGTCAGAAGAGGGTAGAAAGGAGATGGGAAAGAGAGCACTAGTTCATTAAAAAAACACATCCTAAGCCATGTTCTCCCTATAGTTCAGTAAAGAGGAATTTCTGTCAGTCAATACAGGGAACTACAGGAGGAAAAAAAAATGAAAAAACCAAAAACCTAGATTTGAAGCAGTGCACCATAGTGTCGTTCCTGTTGGTGCTCTTCCTGTTCCTTCTACCTTGTCCATGTTTTACATTTTCGTGGCAACCAGGAGGAATGCAGGTGTTAAGAAGGCTGGTGGAGTAGCTCAGCAGACTGAAACAGAAGCTCAGGTCCCTGCTGCCAGCTCCTACCCAAACTATATTTACCTCTGTGAGAAAATATTCAGCAAAATAGGAAAGGAAATAAAAAAATATAAATTTAAGTGATGCAATAAAACAAAAAAAAGAAACAGAGGTGGATCTTGCTCTTTCTCATACTAAAATGAGAAATAGACATGTCCAAGCAAATTGGCCTTTCAAACTTTCTAAATACCTTAAACTTGCAAGTTAGCTAGTTATTGTTAAAACCAGCAACAAGGTTGAGGAAAGAATTCCCTTGTGTGTCAACAGATAATAGGGCTTCTACAAAAAAGCTCACACCAACTGCAAAGGCTAAAGGGGCAATACCATGTTCATCAGGCTATCAGCTATTTGGCTTTGCACAGAAGCATTTAGGCACGTCCTTCCAGGCAAAAACATCCCTCCAGAGAATTGTACAGATTTCCTTCCAAGCTCTGTAGAAGCCTCTCAGCTGAAAATGAAAATGTTTTGGAGTTGTAAAATGCTTTGACAGGTAAAATTGACATAGAAGAGTATGCCAGCATCTGTCACTCATTCAGTATAATGGTGTCATAGGCTAAAGGAGGCCAGCAAAGCTATAGATGCATTCAGGAGGCATTAAAAAAAAAAGGAACTCATGAGAGCAGCAACCTGTGTCAATAATTATGTTGTTACTCATGAATCCTGTGCTCAAAGGCATGGAAGCCATTTTGTTTTTCTTGTAAGACGTTACAGTTGCATTTTATATACTGTTTCTATATTCCAAAGCTTTCATGGCCTAGGGCAGATAAGTTTTAAGACACTGAAAATCCATGTTTTTCCAAGAAGCCCATCACACATGAAAGACAAGAGAATGCAGAGGCATCTGGACATTTATGAGATTTTAGACACAGAGGTCCACTCTTGACCCAGACTTACTCTGGGTTCAGCAAGACATACATTTACAGTCCATTTCTGTGCTCTCTTCTTGCTTATACACAGAAATTAATTACACCAGCAAGCAAATAGGTTTGGTAGTGGGTACTCTCCCAGTGCCTGGACATATCTGAACTACACTGAAACAGAGTGACTCAATGAATCTTCAAAGTCTTCCATATACTAAGTAGTGAGCTTTATATTTAGGGTACTCTGGGAGGTAACTGTCTCTTCCTCCTGCTGGCAATGACCCAACAATGTACAGAATACAGAAACATTCACTCAGGCAGAGCACAGAATGTTTCTCCAGATTAGTAGATTGCCTGTGTTCTCAGGAGAGAAGAGACATATATTCAAGCCTGACAGGCAAAAGAAAGATGTTAAAATCTAAGGCCTGGATAAGTCAGTGCTATGACCTCTTAGCTAGAAAGGGGCTCCATTACTTCCTCTGACAAACTACTGCAAATTTAGTTACAACGTAATATATTTACTCCCTGATTACAGTGCTGACTAGTGTGTAGCCTTGGGATGACCAAAATCACACCATCAACAAATTTCAAGCCATTTTGCTTGTATTTGTAATTCTCCAGATCTGGCAGGCATCCATTTTCCAATATGATGGGATATCCCACAAAGACTAAAGAATTGAAAGGAAGAAGAAAAACCCTTTTTTAAAATCCTGTTTAACCCTTCAATTTTATCCTTTTTTCTCTCCAATAGTGTTTAGGAAAGAACATAGACTAGAAAGAAAAGCAGCAAAAGCCATGGGCAAATACATGTCCCATTAATTTTGCAGGACGGAAGATGAATGGAGCACTGTAGGAGTTAGATACGGAATATACTCACCTTCCAAAATCCAGGTCAGCTATTTCTTCCTGAATAGTTTTGCAGTCTGCACTTAGGAAGCTTTTAGCTGAGCTTCATCCATGTTTTGTGCATTTCCAACCTCACATACCCACCATCTGGAGAGGCAGTTCTAAGGGCAGAGCTGGGGAATGCCATCACAACAAACTAGTCCTTTTTTTTTTTTTTTTTTTAAAATATGGCTGAACTGCTGAGAATCCAAAACACACTTTTATTGCAGCACAGTGAAACCTAGTGACAGATGGTAATAATCACTTAAAAATAAATCTCCTTTATGCAACCAGCTTTTACATTCATTGAACAAATCATTAAATTTACAATATATTTGTGTGTGTTGTGCATTGCAGAAGCACTGCAGGGCATTCTTTCTTAAAAAGCTAATGCTCACTTACTTATCATTACCACTAGAAATAATAGGTAAAGTCTTAGTCCTTACAAAGTCAATGACAAAACTCCACTCCTCCTTCAGTGGGGACCAAGATTTCACCTAAAAAAACTACCCAGCATAGATAATATTAAAGTACACATTAAAATACATCAAACTCTGAGGAGGTGCAGCTCATGAACTAATCATTGTGACTAAAGGTGTAAAAGACACCAACACAGACAAATGTAAATCTACCAAGTTACACCCTTTGTACCACCTGTGAATACCTATGAAGTTGCATATGTCTCTTGGTATGATGAACCTTCTTGCAACATATTCAACTCTGCAGCACAAGGAACATGGGGAGGAAGTCAGTGTATTTGAATTTATTTATCCAGCCCAGACTTAGGAATCAGCAATCTTAAGCAAAGGATCCTTATATATGAATTAATGGAATAATCCTGAAGATACACACACTTCTCGGGAAACTAGGTCTGGCTAAAATACAGCACATTACATCCACCGATCATAAATAGCTCTACAGAGAGGGATTATTTTCTTTATTTTGCAGGTGGCAGCACTGGGACTTACAAAGGCATTCACAGAGAAGCAATAGGACAAACACCATTTTTGACTCCCTCTCTGCTGGGCCACATGATGTTTAATAATGATATACCCCTAGAAGTGGACATTTACAGCCCTTTGTCTCTGGCAGGACTGTTACAGACTGAGGCAATCTTTTTCCTTTACACACAATAAAAACAAGTTAACAGAAACAGAAATAGACTAAAGAAGTAAAAGATAAGGCATCTAATCAACATACTACTGTAATTAATATTTTCCATATCCTTCTCTCAGTCCCTACGCAATTTCCTGGAGGTTATGGAAAATAACAGAGCTTAGAAAATGTCCCATCTTAAAATACTAATAATTAAGGTCATTATTACCTCATTATTTAAAAAACAAGTTATACTGGGACTTCTTAAGGTAGAAAAGTTGCATGATCTTTTCCTACAGAGGGAACCCTCACTTAAAGCTGAAAAAAATACTATTATTACCACTATTACTTTCCACTGCAAATTGTGACAGTCTGATATCATGAGGAATTACCTGATGATTCAGTTTCCTAAATAAACTCCTGCTAAAGTTGTACTTTAGTAGCCCACTCTCAGGAGCAAATACCTGTAACCAAGCACTCTAAAGGTATCATTATGGGTAGTAGGTTGATCATTGTCATATTAAAGCAATCAGTATAAAGCCAAAAGGGGATACTTCTGAGGCAGACTGAAGCATCTTTAGACTCCAAGTTTTTGGGACAAGGACTATCTTGTTAGTTTACATGTTTGTTCAAGTCTTTAGCCGGGAAGTCTGCCAGGTACCTCTGCCAGTGCATAACAGCACAACAACAGCCAATAAAGAAGGCAAAAGGAGAAGACAAGAAAATATCTTAAGTGCAAGAAAACCTCTATGCAGTGTGATCCCTTACATCGTTTTTTATCCTCTCAGAGGAAGAGATGAAAGGCTCAGTACCTGAGACATTTCAAGGCAGGCTACATAAAGTACTAGAAAGGTACAGGGCAAGGAGTAAGTCAGTGTGGAAGGGATTTAGTCCACTCTGCTAGATACACATTTCTATTAATTCCACTCTGCTAGATACACATTTCGATTAATTCAAGGTTTCTATGATCATTATATATGTTAAAAAATGACAAATTAAAATGTTAAAAAATCCTGATTCCAAGTGATATTTTAGTTTTAACACGAGCCCATCAGTACAGTACCTTTATTCTCCTTTCATCTGTGTTCAGCACACAACTGCTAAGTATTTCTAAAAAGAGTGTACTGTGAAAACAGCCAAGAGGCTGTGGTTGACTGAAGAATCAGAACATAAGCATTACACTTGTGGGAGGGAAGAAGGGGGAAGAAAGCAAAATAACAAAACTTAAAACCTTGGTCTAGTTCATTTTGATTGAGGTAAGAAATCAAAACCATAAAGACTTAATCCAAACCTCTCTAAACAGGAAACAGCACTGGAAATCCCTGTAAAATTAATTTGAGTCAGATGAATATTGCTTTAAAAATTCCTTTCCTCTATTTGTAAGGACAGGCCCCACTAGAAGGAAAAGTGAAGAGGTAATTCCAAATTTCTTTTTAACTTCAGAAAGTTTCAGCTCGTATCCATTTTGGAAACTAGAGACTCCAGTTTTAAAGCTGACATTGGATCTGTTTCTCATTTTGTCCTTACTTCTCCATCCAACCTCAACTATAAAGAAAAATGTCAAGACCTCATCATGCCCAAGATTTTATGCACATCTTCCGAAGCAAACCGTTTTTCAAAGCAAAGCTTCCTCTTCATTCTGGAGGTACAATTACATGCAGAGCTCTGGAAGTATGGTGTTCAAGTCACAAGTTCAGATGATGCTCACAAGACTGGAATGATACTCTGCTTACCCTAAGCAACTTAGTGGACACCAGAAAAGGAGGACAGCTATCCCCTCGCCACAGTCATTGCAAGTAAACAGCTTTTGAAGATAATTCTCCTTCCTATTAGACACAAAACTGCTACCAAGGCCACATATGTGCTGACATATACTTCAGAAACACACATTCAGTGGCCACACATCTTTATCCAAGATGATGGAAATGCTCTTTTTCTCATGAATGGGACCTGTAAACTACCCTGATTGGTGATACCATAATCACTCCTGACAATATTTTTTAAAAAATTAAAAATACAAAGTCTAAGGATAAGGTGAAAGTGTAAAGCAAACAGTCTGTTCCCACTGACCACAGCCCAGCAAGAAGATGAGATGAAGCCAACTGAAACACAAAAAGAAAATAAACTCAGCAAAACTGATGAAGCAAAAGCCAAGTAAAGAAGTTTTTGTAACAACAAGCAGCGTGTTCTCCTCCCTCTGTGAAACTAAAAGCCTGTCAATCCCTAATGATACATTATCTACAAGCATTTGTACACGATTCATGTTTTCCTACATGTATACAGCAATGATTGTAACACAAGCAACATGCATCTCAAACCACCAGTAAACAACTAAAGGAAGCATTACCAAACCTGGTGTCACACACAGGTTTTCTTCCATTCCTGAAGCCTCTCTCCTTCCTTCCTCTTTGCTTTTGCTAACCCTGTTGTGGTATACATCGCTCATTTAATCAGGCAACAGTGCTCAAATGTATAGGGCAATGTATCTTTACTATCAAAACAGGTGAAGGAAACAAAAATGAAAGGTATAATATTCTGGAAGAAAATCTCCAAACACTATTCCCTTGAAAACAGAAGAAGGGGGAAGATATCTTTAAAAACATGGCAGAGGAAATTGCTAGGTAGTAAGTTTTCCTTAATTCCTGACATCTATGGCTCTGCAGTACTGTGTTTAAAACAGTTCATTCACAAGACTTACAATACTCTGTCAAAGATGATTCTTCCTTCACAAGGTTTCCTGCATATTTTACAAAGAAGATATACTCTGCTGCTTCCAGGGGCCTGCAGGAACCACATAGTCACTTCAAAAAAGTTTTAAAAACTATTATATGCTGTAAGCACCCAGTAGCTAAATTTCTAACTCAGCCTCCTGGCACTATTACATACTATTGTGGGGTCTTTTTTAAAAAATAAAAATAAAAATAAAAAAATCAGTAGGGCATATTCTAAGGAGGCGCATATTCTGTTGCAAGTTCTAGTTTATTTCAAAGTCTCCCGTATGAGGCTAAAACAGCAAACAGTATTTAAAAGAAAGGAGAATGACAGATAGGACTCTGGACTAGACTATGAGACTGTCAATTCTGTTGTCCTGCCTCTGGCATTAACCAACTTGCAGTGCTCCAATAAAGAGGAAAACATACCCAAACAATCCTCATAAAGCACCTACAGAATAGCATAATGATAGAAATGCAGAGAGGAAAAATTCTTTACTGGCCTTTGTGGCAAGCAGCTTATATTCTCAAGTATTACATTTGATAGACCTTTTTTAGCTTGCCTAATCACAAATTTCATTATTGTCCACAAAAATATCCTGAATGTATAACAGAAAATACTATAGCCATTCCTAAAATAATGGGGGTTCAGC
>NW_010524258.1:113967-136612 GCF_000687285.1 Phaethon lepturus | reverse complement strand
AATGGTATTTCAGAAGCATTTCTATGTAAATAGAGAAGAAATGAGAGTACATTATATTTAACGAGCTTTCTGCATGGCTTGTTGGTTACAATTTTTTTTTAATTACAGGTGCAATGCTACAAAGTACTAGCAAAACCTGTTAAGCACAATCTTAATCCTAACTAGTTAACAAATTCTTATGTACGTTTAGTGCAGCCAGGGCAGAAAGAGGAGCACCATGCAGAATTGAACCCTAGGAAACTGCTTTGGCCTATTGTGTTTGTTTCTGCACAGCTTAAAAGAAAACCTTGCAAGAAAAGGCCCAATTCATAGGAGACAGAACAAAGGCCCATGGAAATATAAATAAAATGCAAGGGTCATGCCACGTTGGTGACTTTTAAGTACATATCACATCCAAAGGGATGTTCTCCTCCAAAAATCCATCAGACAAAATTGCCACAACTGAAAAAGGCTCACAAGGGTCTTTGAGGCAAGGAGTTCTTCAGAGTGCACAAGAGCCTAAGGCACTGGTTAGCAGTTACTCAACCATAGCTAATAAAAGATTAGGCATGTATATGAATTTAGCTAGGCTATAGGTACCCTCATCCAAATCTGTATTGTAAAAGTCAGCCAAGCTGCTCCTTAAACCATACAGCTGTTCTTTCTTACTCCAGATCTGCCCAGATGGAGGTCAGCCTCCATGTAAACAGAATAGAGCACCTGGGCACCTGTTCAGATCACACTAGAGAGTCATCAGATTAACAGTTTGGAGACTAAGCCATAGGATTTCTTTTGCCCTCTCAAATACTTTCTAACTATGAATCTATAGAGGCATATTCTCCTTTGTCCTTCTTCCTTTCCTGATGTTGTTCTTCATCCAGAGGGTGAGGAACACCCTTTTCCACCTCAGAAGAAAAAGCCTCATTTGAAAGAGCTTCCCTAAGGATGAAAGAAGAGGGTTTGAGCTCTGGTAGGCTGTTATGTGCAGTCAGTGCAGGTAGCCCTTTCCTTAAGTTTACAGAGTGGCAGCAGTTGGGATTTAAAAGGCAAGAGTAAGTCCTGCTCAGTTGTCTCAAAGGTTTGTTCTTCAGACGTATGATAAAGAAAAGTTTTTAAGTGAAGAACCCCAGGTGGACAGCAGTGCCATCTCGCAGAGCAAGGCTCACCAAGTACTCGTTTTTAGGATCTCACAATGAGGGTCTAATGTCCCTTGGTGCTGTGAAGGGAACCTCTCACAGGTCCAAAGGTCAGGCACCTTGAGTGATCTCACTCAAACGTAGGAATTCACAGACTTCTTTTTTCTTCTTTAAATGCTAATTGTTGGGAACATTTACAGATGGCTCTAAATAAGCACAGAAGGCAAATGGCATTGCAAGCTGTGTGTTTGTGTTTGCACTGCAGAGGAGCAATGAGCAGATTGGCAAGTTTTTCCTACGTGATCTTGAAATGGAATAACATTGATGCCACATGCATTATGCAAAAGTGGATGGATTGATTAGTGGGTCACACAATTCCAAAGACCCATTATACAGCTTCCTTTAAATAATTAAGCACAGGAAAATGTACTACTCCTGCAAAGCTAACCAGGATCATCTTGCTACTTAGAAGATTCACTGTGTAATTCAGTGCTAAAGTTAAGCAGGTTCTCACTGACTTGGGGCATTGCCCTCAGTTTCATAGGCACTGTCATATTCCTTCAGATACATCCTCATGTAGCATTGACAAGCATTGGCTTCCCAGTGCTGTGACTTTGTTCAGTGGGGCCTCTCTGCTTTTGCAGAAATTTGGCAGCAATTCATTTGCTAGCATGAGCAGGGAGTGCAACTGATTTGTTTTTCTAAGCATTTCCCAAAGATTCAGGGTTAGGTTTTGTGCTTTATTTCTTGGCAATAGCACTGCACATCCAAAAAAAATATTTCTGCTTGATATATTTTTTTAAGCAGAACTGACCGTCAAGCTATGAGGAGTCATGTTCAAATTCAGCTATTTAGATAGCATCCTTTTCATATCAGGTTTACTAAAAGGTTCAAGTGTTGTCAAGTTTTAAGAAGAGTATGTAGTAGCCCAAGGAATTTAATTATTTAAAACTTCAAAGACAGAGCTATTAACCAGCACCTTTCTGACGCCAGTAGGTTTAAGGAAGCCGGTACACATTAAAGAGTAACTCTGTCACTTCAGTAACATTTTTATGAAGGCACAAAAATGAATGGCACATTATATATCTTTCTAAGTGCTATTTAGAGGTAAACTAAATAAGCATTGCCATTTTTAAAGATAATTCCTTCAGAAACAACACACTGTATTTAGAAAGAATTAATCTTGCTACAAAAATACAAGAACAATGAATCACCTGCATTTCACTAACCAACAGGTCCTTTAAACCATCTCAAAGTACAACAGGAGAAAAAATTATATGGGTACACCTTACATCTAAAGTGACTAACCTGACCTCTGTTAGCTAACAACATTTGGAGGGATTTAAAAGATTTTATGTATTTTAGAAGAGATATGTCAATGTTGAGAAGAGCTGGCTTCTGTATTTTGCTTTTATTTCTCAATTAGCTTTTTCTGAACTAATTGTATACCAATGTATTTCAGTTTCTCATCACCTCCTAATCAGATTGCTATCTTATCTCCTGATACAGAAAACCAGGAGAAATCAATAGTCAGAGCAAAGGGTCAGGTAGGGGTCAGCCCTGGATAAATGATATGTCTGTCTTATTCATAACATGGCATGAGATCAACTTCAAGCAATGCATCTGAAGACTCAAAAGATGGACTCATAAGGGAAAAATGATTTGATTTAATTAGGCTGAGCAAGTTGCATTAATTGCTCAAATAAATACCAATGGCTGAAGTTTGCAATTTCCCATCACTGTTTTGAATTTCAAGGAAAAAAGGCCAAATAAATTCTTTTTATGTTTTTGGTCAACATTTTCTCTATTTTTCATCCAGCTGTACAAAATATAATATTTAAATGACAGCTGCTCTTCTTCCTTTCTTCTAACAAATCAAGTGCAAAGATACATGTGGCTGGAGTCTGTATAGGTCACCCTTTCCTCTGGGGATTTTTATGCATGTTTAATAACCAGCAAGTAAACCATTTCCCATGCTTGGGGAGCATACAAATGATACTTCTAAGGTTTCATCCTTCCATCAGCATCTATTTTCATGAAGCATGTATGAACTTAAATACCTTGGACTTGTCCACCCCTCCATTAAATGTGGCTGAAATCAATCCCTAGGTTCAAAAATTATGACGCAAGGTGTTAGTCTCTCACACCACACCCAGAACATGACTGTAATCTCATTTCCTTAAGGATACACCAAAGACTGAACTCAAAAATTACGTTGCATGTATAACATCTGTGTACATCAGCCATAGGAGACTCTTGAGACTTGATGTGGATTTTCTTGTAGCACTATTGAAACAGCTTTTCCCAAACACAGTTGTACTGAAAGCATTTTCATTACTAACCTGGAGCAATCTGTTGTTAATACGCACTGCTGCAAGGAGACAACTTCCTAAGGGATTGAATTTAACTGTAATGGCAACACACCCATGAGAGAGCAAGCTGAAGAGTATCTCACAAGTTGCTTCACTGAATCATTACCAGGATGTTCTTTTAATCTAGTTGGGGTCTTTTCTGAACGAGAAAGCTCTTTTCAACAGAAAGAAAATAAAATATAGCCCTACCTCTCTGTCTTCCTGCTTTGCCTCACCAGCGACAACAAAACAGAGCAGCCACAGGCCATCACTGTGTTATGTTTACTTTTACAGAATGACATCACTGCAAACTGTAGATACACAGCACTGAATCAATATCTCATCCTTTTTTTAAAATTTTGTCTCACATTTGCACCATAATTACACCATCCACTTTACCAGATGTTTTGCTCCTGTAACCTGTGTGAGTTCTCATTGTTGAGCAGGAGAACAAGGGACAGAGCACCCTCACCGTGTCACAGCAGGATCAGATTCAGAGTGAAATTAAATCTACCCGTTATACTCTGACTCCCTCCTGTGCTATGATGCAGTGCTCATTTCCTCAATGCAAAAGGCCGTTCTCCCTGCATGGAAATCAATTTGATTGTAGGACTTCACAGACCCGTGCTGGAGGACTTAAACTTTTTATATATTTTTATTCCAGAAGAATGAACCAAGTCAAAATTCCCTTCTGTTTACCTTCTACTTAACTCTTAGCGTTTGCCTGCATACAGATGTGCCGATTTCCAGCTGAAGAAACTTCAGCTCAAGACTGCTCATGCTGCCAGAGGCTCAGTATGTGACAGCAGTAATTCTAACATATTTGAAAGCTTGTGTTTCTTTATTTCAAAATGAATTTTTATTTAGAAAATTGTTAATTATAGCCAAAAAAGAACAACTCAAGACTTAACAACAAAATCTTGAAATGGAAATAAAACATTCAGTTGACCAGAAGCAATTGCTTCATTACTATTTCCAGTTTAAGAACAACAACAACAAAACCTCCAGGTGTTTGGGTTTTTTTGTCCTGTGTACAGACAAATTTTTTTTCAGGACACCAGCATTTTTCCCAGAACATGAAAATGCTTTCCCATCCTCTCTGAAGTACCACCTCTCCTGTATGTTTGTAAAGTTAAGCAGGTACATATAGCTCACTGATTTCCACATGACCTGAGCAGAGGTAGAATGCCTTGATGAAATGCAACCAAAATGCTTTTTTACAAGAATCCCAGGATTACGGAATACACAGGCTAAAACACAATGAAATGACTGATGCGCAAGTTAGCCACCAGCTTTACAAAGGAAAACAAAAGGTCAGTGTAAATTCCAGAGGGCTTTTATAAGCTGTAATTAATTATGTTATTTGATTCTAGTTACATTCAGGAAAATAAATGCTACTGTGCTCATAATCATGTATTTCATATGTCATTCACCTTTTAATTTAAACTGGTTCTCTGGTAAGGTTATTTTTTTCTGCCCTGTGATCTCAGCTCCTCTACTCTCAAACTGGTGGATCTCATGTGTTGCTTTGTTCAGCTATACCCAGGGAAAAGATTATGTCACTTTGCAAAGCATATGTGGTATTTTGACTTTGGATGAAAACCCAGCGTTTGGAAACTCCATCTCAGAGGGAGATGTCCCAGATGTGGACAACTTCAACTTAAGTTTTTCAGCCAACTCTAATACAAAACGCAACTGCAGGAAGTGATAGTCTGAGCTGACAGAAACCTGTCAGGTAAGTGAAAGAGAAAGGTAGGGAGTTTAAGCCCATTAACCTCATTGATTCATGGAATAAATTTGGATAAGACAACGCAACTAGCAACTTGTCGTGAGTAGCCAGCTTCTGAAATCACTGTAGGCAGTCATATCCATAGCTGATTCACAGTCTAAAAACTCAAGCTCTCATACACATAGTCCTATCCTACCTTAACCATTACAATTGTTATTTGTGTTGCCAGCAATTGAAATGAGACCAGGATTCAGCTCAACCATTGTGGTGTTTGTCATCAGACTATCATCGCAATGACACCAAATAACCTGATTTAAGAGTGCAAGTCTTTTCTTTCCTTACATGTTTAAATAAAGAAAAGTACCCACTGGAGAGCAAGAGGAGGATGAAAACATGAGAGAGTTGAATAATCACTTATACAGACAAAGAAATGTTTGAAATGAAGGAGCTGTTAGATACGGGAGGCTTGATTTTCATTTTATACTAGTAAATGGTATTTTTTCGTGTTTTAAAGAGCAGTCATCTTTAATATTAGCAGGGAGTTTCCAAGCAGATGACAGATGGAATAAGACTGTGAAGTGGGGTGCTACTTATAATTTGGGGAGAGTGTGGCATGTCCAATAATCACCAAAATCTACTTGTTTTATTTCCTGCTTCAAATTGGCCTCACAGGTGAACAGATCACCTTTCTCTGCAAGACTCCTTGACAGCACCTAAAGGTCATGTAGTGCTGAAGTCTGTGCAGCTCAGGTCTAGTTACAATCTTGAGACACTTTATTCAGCTGTTTGAAGTGCTCATACTAAAGGAGAAAATCCAGCGTGCTGGTAGAGGTCCCTTACTGCTAAGGAGAAAAATAGCATTGTGGGAAGAACGCCATAAGAGGAGATTGGTGCTCATACAGGTTTGGCCTGAGAATGTCAAGTAGCATCTCTCACCTTCCCATCTATAATGCTGAAATGAGTGTTACCAGAATTAAAGGGATGCTGTGAAGCTAAATCCGCAGAGGTTCTAAAGCACTTAGAGGACTTGAGCTGGAAGGCATGACACAAATGAAACACTTTTTTATTATTTTTCTCACTCACTCAAGGAAGTATCTGAGAGGAAAGCCAACATTTTATAGAACTTATAAAAACATGAGAAACCTGACTCATTTCCCATTCAGGTCAAAAGGAACGTTTTCCACTGGCTGCCATGTGAGCAAGATTTGGACAAAAGGCCTGTAACAATTCCTTATAAACAAAGTCCCTAAAGCAACTTACAAATGGATGCCTGCTCTTTGCCTTGGCTTTCACCCATCTTTCACCATGCAGACGAGAAGAGGACGAAGATAATGAATCTGTCCAGAGATAAATGTCTGCACACTAATTTATTTTCCTCAGTTAACACTGAGAGCAAGAATGACTGGTAATTTTGTGGACTGAATTTTGTGGGCTCCTCAAGTAGAATCAGAAAGACAACACACCACAGGCCCACCTCTGTCTACAGAGAAGCTCCTCCACTCCAGAGAGACGAACACTTCTAATCACTTCTCTACAGTATCTTCAAGCACCATACTTCCACCTCATGGTACTTAATAGTTTTAAGTCACTCTAGCCGATTTCAGAAGTGTGGTGAACAAGAGGACATGTTTACATTTCAGATGCAAGTTTATTTCCCAAACATTGTTCTGCCAGCACTGGAAACAGAAGCCCTGCTTTCTGGAAGTGGGCCAACCTCTCAGTACTTGAACTCCTTTCACAAAGTGCTACAGGAAGTTCAGCCACTGCATATATTTGCTTTGAATAGTTTTGCTGCTGTTTCAGCTGGGAAAGACTCTACATGATTTGAGTATACATCAAATTAACATACTCTGCATTGTCCTGAAATGATACCACTGCTCTTTCACATGCATTGTTCTGCTGCATTATCTAGGGAGTTTTTCTGCCTGAAGAAATATTTGTGCCTCCTACTTAGCTCTTACTTTAGCTAATGCTAAAAATACCACTAGTTGTTATAATGGTATTAATTATACCCTCTTCACCCCCATCACTTGCCTACCAACATGACAAAGCAGCATCTCAGCACGGAATGCACATTGCCTACACAGAACGGGATCCTCCAGGGTCCTCCAAACACATCTTGACATAAAAATGGCAGAACAGTTGCCCTGGATCACAGCAAAAGCCCACCTAGCTCAGTTCCCTGAGTCAGTGGCGGGGAAAGGTGACAGACAGCACGCGGGGAAGGCCTAGCCAAAGGCCACTGCCCGTCAGGAAAGCACTCACAGCAGAGTAGGCAGCTGGGATCAATCATCTCTGGCAGGAGCAGCAGAGCCAAGGCTAGAAATGGAGATGAAAGAGTTGGGACATTTACAATGCTCCAGGACAAGGACCTCACACCAACATGCTGCCAGTTAGTGGGAATAGTCCTGAGAAGTGCTCTTTGTCCCAGAAAATAACACAATCACTGGGATACTGACCCAGCAGCTACAGGCAACATGACAGGAGAGAAGCATAGCCTCCATCTCCTCAGTGAAGACAAGCAGAACTAGCCCTCAACAGAAAATATGGAGATGATCAGGACAAGCACCAGCTCATGAAACCCAAAGACTTTCTGCTATTTTTACCCCCCCTCCTTTCCTCTCCCTTTACCTTGCTTGGGTGAAACCATATCACTCAGTGTTGCTCACATGATATTTTTGTTAAATAATTATAATTTTTTAAAAAGTCACTAATAGGAGGCAGCTTAGAAAGAGGATAAAAACAGGATAAGCATGTGATGGTGTTTCCATGGAATACTGCTCAGCTTTGAAAAAGCAGCAGCTCAGCAGCAGAATCTCTGAGCTCAGAAGACCTCAATGGATAGGATTTCTTTCATGAATTTACCTAGTCTCTTCTCGGTCCCGTGTAGGTTCCTAAATACATTTTAAAATAAGTTTGACTAGTCATGATACATGGAGGCTAAGTGACACTTTTTTTAAAAAAAAATTCCTCCCTGCACCCTGAACTAGGCAAAATGTCCCACTCAGGTCTCCCTTCTTCAGGGTAAACCACTCGGAGACCTCTAATATCACAGCAGGCAGAGCGCCACTCACTGGGACATCACTACACAATGCAGCGTGGCTATACCCACAGGTCTGTTACCTTCTCCAGCTTCTGTGGTTCTCTGTAGTAACCTAATTTTTACTTCAATTTGAGATAATAGTGAAAGCATTCCCATAAGTCTTAAGAACAACATACTCTGAAACAAACCAAAATATCTTATTAAAAATGTTTCAAGATTTCTGACCTGTATTCTGGTTTTCCTATATTTAGCTATAAATTAAGTCTACCTGTGAATTTTGCTACTGCAATGATTCATGACTACGGAATGTGTGTCTTGAACGTAGCGGGGAGAAAAGGATTAGTGATGAAAAGGAAAACACACATAACATTTTTCAGTGTCTTAAGTTTTAATCACCAGGAAACAAAAAAATAAATGAGCTATGGGCATTGTATAATTGCAATAAATTTTGAGAAATGAGTAGTGTCCAGAGAAACCCAATTAAGTTTAATAATTTTGTGCATCAGAGACAGGGACAATGCGGGGGAGGAGGATAAATATAACAAGTTACTGATGAATAAAAAGTTTTCAACTGCAGAAAACAGTGTTTAAATTAATATGACACACAGTGATACTTCTGGCTGCCTTTCTAATTGATTCCTCTTGTTAAATCAAGAGGAACTGCTGCACAATAAACAGATTGCTGAGAGGCTATCCCCTACACAGAGATAACAGTTTACTTTAGCCAGGGACACAGCAGCTTATTCATAAAAGAACAGTCTCTTTTTCAATTTAGTGGGGCTTTGCTCATGGGTTTTCTAGTTTAAGGCACAATGTAACAGCAAGCAAAGACCAAGGGATCACAGTATTCTCCAAAACTCATAGCCACCAAAAATTTAACCGCTATTTGTCTCACAGACATTACTTTTTCCTCCAAGTGAAACCTGGAGCAAATGCTTACGTTGCATTTGGAGCAATGCAAAAGGAGAAAGCCAGGTACTTTTTTCTATTTGCTGATTAAGTCTTACACACATCACAGTCAGTATCAAGACAACAAAAAGAGTAGCTTACATTAAAGCATTATCCAAGGCAAGGAACTATTTAAATACCCATTGCAAAATGTGAAGCGTTTGATTTCATTAGGTTCCACATCAGAGCCTTGATTTTCAAATCACTTCTGAACTGAAAACCCAACTAAGAAGGCATGAGAGGAGCCCAGATGTATAAAACAATGATGTCCTTACATTGAGATAGATACGGAACTTCTGACCTCCATTCTACAAAGTTTGTCTTTAGTATTAAAATGAGCGAGTCCAATTGGCTAATTCGTTCAGCTAGTCTCCCAGCTCTCTAGAGTTTATTTTTTATTATTAAAAGAAAAAAAGTAAATTTCTACCTTTTGGAATTCTGATGAACATAAACAAAAGAAGAGTTTAACAATTCAGGTGTCAAGAACACATCTGGAATATCACTTAGAAACAAACTGCACTGCTCAACTCAGTGAGGTGTCCAATGATGATAAATCATATGTCAGCACTCATGATCATTTAATTCATTGCACAGCAAAAGGAAGGAAACTCAGATGTCATGAGACCAGAACTGACAATCCAGAAATCTTGTCAAGTTTTATCATTCTATCTGCCCCATTTACTGTCCCTAGTAACACAAATTGGCACTGAATACAAAATGGAAGATTATTTGCTGTAAACACAGCGAAGTAACATCAGCATTTCATTTTACCCCGGGACAAGCTCAGGAGCTTGGCAGAGCTCAAGGACAAGCTCAAGTACCTTCACAGAAGAGAACCATGTTTGTAGGCACAGAAAACTACACAAAGATATTTTGAACATTTGTCGTGTCCAGCAGGCGCTACATCTCATTTCAGCAACTGAGGCAGAAATTCTTGGTGTAGGGGAATAAACCTTGAAAAAGATTCCTCTCCTCCCCTTGCTCAACTCATAAAGAATTTCCCATCTAGAGAATGCATTTGGTCCTTCTTGAATACTTTACGTTTTTATAACGTGTTTGTCTGATGATAACACCATGTGCACTAGTGAATTATGATCAAAAGTATATAAACAGAGTAAATTGGCTTTATTTTTCCCACTTTACAGAAAAAACAGCTGAGACCATCCTTTCAGCATGTAGTACATACTCATCTCACCTAGCAGCTCATAGGACTTTGTATAGATCACTTTTTTAGCAGAATTTCACCAATAAATCACTGCAAATCATTAAGTTAATTACTTTTCTAAGACAAATTAATAAGAAAGTTACTAGACCAAATCTGTAATTCAAACTGGCCTGCTTCAAGAGTTATCAAAAGTCTTTCCAAGAAAAAAAACACCTATGGCAATATAGAGAAATCCAGAGTTAAAGTCCAACAATTTATATCATGGTGAGAAACTAGACAGTTACAGGACCAGGAACTAGAACACTTTCCCAGTGGTAAACCAAATGCACACATTTGGGTGCATCCCGGAGGCCTCCCAAACCACAGTCTCATGCCACATTGAGTGTTGTCCCCTGACATCAGAGTTGCAGAAGAAATTAGCCCACCCCTTCAAAACCTGGATGAGTTGCTCTCTTAAGAAAGCAAAGAGACTCATTGTTTCAGCCATGACTGTTCAAAGTTGCATCCTTGTCAACCCCATAATAAAGTGAATTTCATCAGTTCAGGTCCCTGCATACTCCTGCCACTTCTTGAGTCAAAGCTTGTCAAAAGGTTTAACAAGCTAAATTAATTTCAAAAAACTGTTAAAAAGGGTGTAAGACCAGTTGTGAGGAAGTGCAGCTGCTCCAAGCACTGGGAAAGAGGTCATGAATTCTTCCTGACCTATGTGGGAAATATCTCAAGACCAGAAGGGTGATAGTAATTAAAATAGGACAGAGAATGTGTCTTTTAAAGATGAAGAGTCCTCTTCACATCTCAGAGAATGTAATGCTTTATTTCTACTTATCTGTTTATGAAATGTTCCAGGCAAAGCAACTATCATAAAAAAAAAAAAAAAGCGCATGTTAATGGCGGTTTCCAAACACAACATTCATTGACTTAGAAGAAATAAACAGGAATCTTTCTTTACAAGAAAAATCAAGCAAGTGTTATTTTTATCCTTCCACTGAACTACGCTTTACATGTAATGTAAATGGCAATGGAGTCCACATTACTTGTCTATAGCCAAGTCATGTCCCTTTTCTGCATTTACATCAGAGAAACAAAAATTGTTACTTATCTTAGTATTAGGTATTCAAGATCTTTGCATTCAGACTACATTTAGGTGCTATTTTAAGCAAAATTGTAAATTAGGAGGCTTTATATCATTGCAGCTAATTAAAAACAGATTCTTTTGAAAGACTATAGAGTTCTCTTCATGTGTGGAAGGGTCCAGACCTGAGAAGAAGGAGGATGTCTGGTCAGTTCAGGATGCTAACAATGGGAAGAAGAGACAAGAGGAGCCAATTTCTTTATGGTGGAGGATGGACAAGGTATGCTGTGGTTTTTCTCAACTAAAATTAGAGACGTTACCTTAACTGTTCTTTTCTTTACATTTATGGTCTGTGGTAATTATTTGGCATATAGGACAAACTTCGTTTTTGCATGCAAGTTCAAATGCACAACATCAAGACGGGAAGTTCCCCATTGTTCAGCAAATTCTCTGCTTCCTATTGTTGTTCAGTGCTGGATTTTAATTGTGCAAGTTACAGTATCTTAACCATTTTTCACTTTACCTTTTATTTTATAGCTTCTGTTATGTGTTAAGGAAAATGTTCCTTTCACTGAAGTAGCAGCATACCAGCAGCTCCTGAAACTGCAAGATAAGAATTCTCACCTGACTACTCATAACAAATGAGACATGCCTTGCAGAATTCACCCATTTTATTCCAGGTAGAGAAAATGTGTGCACTGGGAGACAGAAACAGGAATGAGGAATGTTGTGTGACCTTGTGCAAGTCACTTCTTTGTTTCTCTTGCTGCTGTTTTCCTTGCTAACTTTGGTCTTTCTTGTCCAATTAAAGAAATCTGAAGCAGGAGTGCTCTTTGCATTGTCAGCATATCTAGCCAATAAGGCGCTGACCTTGAATACAATAGTAATAAGTAATAACCATGACAACAATTTACAAGTGATGCCCTGCATTTCTAATACTCTGGCTAAGAAGTGTTTCAATAACTTAAAGCACATGTGTAAGTTCACCTTTACAATGAGAAGCTGCTCTTAACTCTTGTCAGCTTTAATAGAATTTAAAGGCTTAGATTTTCACCCTGATGACTTCTCCTGGAAGGCTGTTGCAGAAGTCTACTGCTCCACTGGTCTGAGAAAAACTCTTCTAATTACAAACTCAAATGCGCTCTTGGACAACTCTCACCCTCTGCTCTTACTCCAGCAAGGTCTCCTCCTCTAGAGTTCATGCCTATGCTGTATTTAGAGAGACAAATCACAACTCTTCCAGGCTTATGTTTTACTAGGGGAAAGAGGCCAAACTCTCCTCTGAGTTACACGTTAAGCCTCCATTAGAACCTCTGCTTTGAGCTCCAATCCATCACACATGCAATCATTTTAATCTAACTCTGGACTTAAGCTCCAATTAAACAAAGTCAAAAACCTTTCAGTTCTCTATGGCCAGACTGGCAGGGTGACCAGCGCCAGGTCACCATACACTTTTCCCCAAAATAGAAGAAAGGGAACTGTGTCCTTGCTCATGAAATATATTTCTTAGTGCTGTCCTCACCAGCTAGTACTCAGCACCCATCCCAGGAAGGGAGTAGAGAGAACAAGCTCTCCTTTCAGTTTATGGTCTCTTCCTTCCATTTTGGGATTGTCTGCATATATCTGCATAGCTGTGTTTAATGGGGTCGAGGGACTAATGGCATAAAAAAAGCACTAAGAGCCAAGGAAGAAACTTCAGCTTAGAAGAAAATACTGTAACACGTTATATATTTGTAGTAGGAAGGATGACTTTCAAATGCCCATTGGAAGGAAATGTATACTAAGATCTTTTCTTTCTCTATCCTTTCTGTTGACAGCATATCACTTTCAAACACACTAATTTTGCCGGGTGAAAATGTACGCCCTCTTTAATACAGATAAGTCATTTGCCATACATAAGCCTTGTTAATTTAGGATTAATGTTGCTGAAGTAATTAAAGTGACCTTATGCAAAACACATCACTATAGCTTTGTACTGAATTCCTACTGGTTATCTGTAGGGCTAACTTCAGTCCAGTGGTATTAACAGTTGGGTTGGCTTTAGCTTTAGAGATTAAAAGGTCTCCAAAACCCGCTTTAAAATAAAGGTCTCCATTAAATCTTCCAAAGACAAATGAATGTCAGTTGGTTGTTCCCAGCCACTAACTGTGAGAAGTACAAACTCTTCAGTAAGGCTTGAAGAGTCAAAGATCACAGACAGAAACGAAGGGTAAAGAAATCATGGTGTGTTCCCCTCTTACTTCAACAGCCACCAAAAAAGGTAAACAGAAATGAGTCAGTGGGTAGAGCTTAAACTACCCACTAGAGTGGGCAGGCACTTAAATGGCTATAAGATAGGTGTTGCCACATGCATTAACTTTGAATTTGGTATGAACTTCTTTGTCTCTAAACAAAAACTCAAAATAACTCTCCACTATACTGCAGAACAACACTTTCAGTATGAGAGAACTGTTTAGCAAGCAACTGCTGCCAGATTAATAATTTATCAAGTACAAACTATGGTTATTTTCATATGGTTTCTCTAGTAAAAAAAAAAAATTTGCTGGTAAATTTACATAAAAAGAAACTTCATAGAAAACCAAATGCTACTGCATGGGCAAGGATATCAAATATAAAAGGTTGTTTTGTTCAATAACACTTTGGGTTGGCAGTCATTTAAAATGCTTTTCATGCACACAGCCAAAGATCAAAGTATTACTGGAGACAATTACAGAGCACAACTTGTGATCACCTTAACAATTAGTTGCTAAGGCTGGAAAGTTTATTGTAAAACAGTGTTTACCCCGATATAGCCCTACTGATTTTCATATTGCAAATTATTTTGACATCCCAGGCTACTACCTAGGATTACTATATCTTCCCCTAGGAAGAAGATAACTGTTTCAAAAAATTTCCTTTTGAAGATACAAACATCAGCTTTGTCCACTTTTGCAGCTGACACAAAGAAGTACATTCAATAAAATAGTTCCTTTATTTGCATATGAGTTCCAAGTACTTTGTTCAAAACCAGCTCACAGTATAATGTGTCACCTGCTTATCTCCTGTTCATTAAATCTGTATTCATTCACTGCATACAGCACCTTTGTTCACCTTCCTGATGTCAACAAAGCTAAAGAGGGATGGACTGACCTCAAAAAGAGTCTACATTATTATAAATTTCAAAGCAGGAGTATTTCAAAGACTATTGCCTAGGGTCACTTCTGATACAAATTCTAGACATTCATACTGAATTTTGTAAGATACTGCTATTCAGTCAAAGCAAGGTTCAAAAGAAGCATCCTGTTATGTGACATGTATGCTATTTCTGATACAGAAGTCATTATTAAACTAAATGTACCCAGCAATGCACTACAGAACAAGAACCAGCGTTGTACAGTTTTGCAATTAAAAGGAAAAAAGGTTTCATCTTTTCCAGCAGTTGCCTGTATAGATCAAGAGAAACAAGTATCTGAGTTATGGGATACTGAGTACCTAGTACCTGACTGGCTGGCTGGCTACAGAAATGGAGATGAAACCAGAATAAATCCTAGCTACACAGAGTTCAGTTCTAAGAAGAATGACATTTGTGAAAAGCACATTTTTGAATATACACATTGCAGCATCTATAAAAATAGTGCTGCTCAAGTAGAGATATCCTCTTGCACATATCCACATGCACACAAACATCCTCCGCACAGTCCAAGAGCCCCTGCTTATGGCATTTAACCAACTGCTGCCCCAGGCCCAGAGCAATAACCTTGCTCCAGTGAGCCATTTCTGACCTGTGCTTGAAATTTGCTGGCCATGTTTTACAGCCATCCATTGCACTGCACTAAAACAATCCATGAGTAGATCCTTACACTGTAACAATCATTCCTAGTCCCCTTCAAATTCTTATTAATACAGACATAATTAAACTGCTATAACATAAAGACACAGGCTTCTTTCTCACTTACAAATTCCCCTGATGTATCTTGCCAAAATTGCTGCCCACAGAGAACATTACACTTGCTTTTCTTTTTCTGTTTTTCCCCCCACCTGTTCCTGTGGAACACACAGGACATGTAACAATGCCTGGGGCATCATCCCTGACTTTGGGAGTCTCCAGGCAATCTGTAACCTCTGTGGTTGTGTTACAGGTGAGAGATGAGCAATAATAAAGGAACATTACAGTATAGAACCTATGGGGATTTTGCAAAGAAATCAAGTAACTAACTCTCATCAGAAGCTTTAGAACGAAAAAACCTACCTACTAAGCTTCATCTCATCAGATTTCAGACTTAAATAAAATGTTCATAGTGAAACCAAAGACTCCCCAAAGCTCACCTGGGTTTGCAGTTTTGCTACAGTCGGAACTCAGCCAAGATTGCTTGAAAGCCCAAATGTATTTGAAAACACTTCAACCCTCTTTCAAAGGACCTTGAGCTGATGGATGAGTTTGTGTCTAAATTTTGGTGAAACTTAGTTATGTATGGTTTGAACTGTTCAAAGGTGGTAATGAAATTGCTTGATATACACTTGCACATCATGGTACCAAATATATTTATACAAGTCTAAGGCCTTAGAGGTGGATATTGCTGGTAACATGAGGATCAATTGCTTGCAATGAATATTTCTTCACATTTTCCTATTAAGTATATTATTTTTTATCTTTATTGCAGTATCACATAAGAAGTCACAGGTCAGGATCCTATTATTTTAGGCACTGTAAAAGCACCAGTGTGAGTCCCTGCCTCACATGACTTATACCTTAAGTTGTGGAAGAACAAGATGTCTTTTAGAATAAGTGATGCTGAATAAGTGGGCATTTCAATAATTCTCCATTAGGTCAGAAACTGCTATTACACACCTGCTCAACATGGATCAGTGTCTTATAAACGAGAGTGTTTGGGTTTTTTTCATTTGCACTGGAAAGCTTACAGTGTAAACATATCTTACTATGTTTTGCTCTTTTCTCCTTACAAAGCTTTGTTAAACATTGTTCTGATTGCCCAATGCAAAGAGTTCTAAAAAAATGTACATAAGTAGAATTCATTTTGAAAAGTTGTGAGGGTTTGGGGTTCCTCCCCCGACTCTGCTTATCTGTCTTATGGTTTTTAAGGCATTTGAATTCAAACTTCAACATACAACATTGCCTAGCGAATACAGGCTCATCTTTCATGAGATGGATGTGCTGACAACATGACTTCCCTTGACAGAAATAGGTGTGCACCTAGAAATCATACTGCAAATACACCCCTAAGAATCCTTCAGATTTCCTAAAGTAGACTGGAAATTAGAGATAGGCTTAAAATCCCAAAAGTAATGTGTATTGTCAGCAAACAGGCTAAACTGCTGCTTCATGGGTAATGCTGGTAAAGTGCCATCCAAGTGAATGCACCAGCAGCAAAAAAGTAGCAATTTTTATGAATTATGTCATATCACATCAAAATAGGTCAGATGATGCATTTTCTGGGGTTGTTTCATATATGACCCTACAAAATCACATGTCAGATGATGGATAAGACGATTTCTCAGGAAGCAGTATGCTCCAGGTAAAGCCAGGATTAAAGTGAAGGGCCATCTTCAACAAAATAAGAAATATGTGACAGGATGAGATACCTTTTTGCTCAGCCAAGCATGCCAGTATGTCGATAAATCATCAAAAATTATACAAAGTAACAGGAGTAATCAAAAGAGTGATCAAAACCGAAAATACCAGTCCTGAGGTTTGGCTTGGAGTACAAACAAGACCAAACCAAAGAAAATTTTGTCTACATATTACTAAACCATTGTAGATGGTAGATGTAGATCTAGAACAGCCTATGGTTATACCCTTTACACCAAAGACAAACTCTGCAATAGGAGTAGGGCAAAGTTTGTAGGAAGTTTGTCCATTTTCATTAGACAAATATAGTTTCTAAAGAACATACAAGTTTCAGGATACAAGCTTTCGTCAGTGATTCAGACCTCCATCCAGCTTTCACTGCCTTTTAGGCCCTAGAGCATCATGCCCTTCAAAAGTATACTTCAGACTGAGTCAGTAAAATTTAGAGGCATAGAAAACCTTTACATTTAAAACATTGAAGAAGAAATGGTGGATGCTTTTTTTCAGGCTATGACCTAACAATAAACACCTGGGCTGTTTTAACTACCAAAGCCATGCAAATTAAACTAATTATTGTTCTAGAAATTAGCATCTCTCTCCATTTCAGTAGACAAGGGCAATATCCTCTTCTAGTTCTGTGAACCAACAGCTAATTATGTCCCTGAAAGTGGAAACAACAAACTCTTTTAGTTGGATAAAACTGTGTTTTCATACAAGGGAATACAAGCATAAACTTAACACATAAGAAAAGCAAATTCAACCTAATAAAACACTGAAGGAACAAGGGCTGCAGTTTAAATAAGTGCTCCTCACTCAGTCATTATGATATACTCTGTCATCATTCACTCTAACATGATGATGCTGCCAAGATGAAGCACCATCTTACCAGCAATTATCTCTGTTATAGGGTCAAACCATTTAGAACTTTTTACAGTTTCCCATCTTTAAGGCACCACATTTTAAGACTAGATTTTTAACATGGATAATAGAACTGCACAGGAGCCAAGAGCCTGAAATTCCTCCTATCACATCCTTTCCACAGGTCAGCAGCCAAGGAGGAAAGGTTGACAGGGGCAGGGAAAGGCAGACCGTGGCTTATATACATCCTTTCACTATACATGAAGTGAAAGGCACATTCACATTTGGGGCTGTGACAAGATATTCATTATCCTGCTGCTTCGCCTGGAGAGAAAGGAGAGCCAATAATTGCTAGTAAAAGGGGTATTTTGGAGCACAAGGAGCTACCACTTGCAGGTGACACATGCTGTCTTCCTCAAGGTATGATCTAACCCCCAGTATTCACTCTATGCATATTTACCTTCCAGAATGACACAGGTGATTCTTGTTCAACTTTGCAGAAAACTATATGCCATACTGCCAATGCCTTACAACATTAACATTGGCAATGGTATCAGTTGTGGGATGCTTGTAAATGCAATGCTGGTTGTCAACTCAGAGTAAGCAAAAACAAATTAATCATATCTAATACACACACACACGCATGCACATGTACACAGAGCCCTGTGATTACAATGACATATGTATTGGACAGATGTGTTTGTTTCCCCAAAGGAGACAGTAACCCAAGGCAGTTATTAAAAACACAGAAGAGCCAACTATCTTTTTATTACTTTCTATACTAAGGCCTTTTCCATTGTTCTACCACGTCTGTTTCATCTGAATGCACATGGAAACTGAAAATACTTACCTGCACCTCAATGCCAAAGTGAATTTAATCAGAAAACTAATTGCTTTCACTTTTCTGTTATAAGCTCTTCAATTTGCTGTAGAGATTACCAAGGTGAAAATTTTCTGCCAGCAACAAAGTCCAAAAGGAAATGGTCTGTGTTGTTTCTTGGAAGAAAATTGCCTTTAGAAAAATCCTATTTCTTTGCTAGAATATCAAGGAGAGATGTAGTTGAAGAAAGAGATGTATAGCTTTTGAGATTAATCATTATGATGAATGAGAGAAAAGCTGAAGGCTATAAAAGATCTCCATGGTCTATCACCACTTAGTATCCCATAATTACACCAGTAGCTGCCATCTTCACTGTTTCTATGTAGATTCTCTCCCTGTCAATCTTGGCCCTCAAAGAACTGATGTATAATATCCAGCTCTCTGCTCACAAGTCTTAAACTGATGGCAGCTGCAAGAAACAGGAATTACAACCAAAATACCATGTTAAACTGTTTCCAAACACCTTAGTCACCTACAGAATATTCACTGCTTAACAAATAAGTAAGAATTGCTGAAAACAAATCTTTGAAATGAAGTAGGGATTTTTTTTAACTTTAGAGTCAGCATTTGATGCAGCCTTAGAAAAAATGCACTTGTGTCATGGCATCCCATTATTTCTTTTGATGTGTTATCACATCTTTATGAAGTGATGCTGCTTTCAGTCATGAAATGCAGATTTGGAACAGTGTTGTGTCTGCTTAAATAGAAGCTGACCATACACAGCACATATAAATAATTCTAGTGCTAGCACTTTGGGAAAGGATTTGAGATGACATTTAAAGAAAAGCACATAAGTCTATAATGCCGCATTCAAACATTTTTACAGTTTTATAATTTCCTTGAAGTTTTTTTTTTTCCTAATACATTTTGTTACATACCATGCAGAAGATGGTGATCATTAAACTGTGTGTTAAGGAAACCCACACAGCTTGTAGAGCTGGTCAAGCCACATCTCTGAAAGAATTAGGAGCTCCAGATCTCACATCAGCCGTTCCACTGGACACTGAATAACAAGAGCATGGCTCACAGTGCATCTAGCTCACCAGTGATTCAGGAGGGACAATCACACCACTTAGACTGACATTTCGTAAAACAACCAACACTGGATTTCACCCAGAGAAGCCACTGTTTAACCCCCTCATTCATGCTTACTTTCGAGGAGGAGGGTTCCCACCAACTTCTACAGCAATATGCTGTAATGGTTAATCACTTTGGCTGTTAAATAAAACCTGCATCTTGTTTGTAATAAATCTGGGCTTAACATCAGTTCAAAGAAAGGGAAATGGGAGACAGTGCCAAGATACTTGTGAAGAAAGCAAACAAGCAAGAGGCAAGCTGGCTGCCTTGGCAGAATGTAATTTTTCTTATATTAAAAACAGAGAATTAGAGGTAATTCATCTGCAGCACTATTTAATTGCAATGGCAAGATGAGGGTGGTTTATGAGCACCCATGGTACCAGATCTAAGTGGTCATGCTGTTCAAGGAGAAATGAAAACGTGAACTGAGTAGGGTCCAGGAAGTCAAGTGCAGGAATAAATAGAACTGCGAGCTAATTTTCTGCAAGCTCCAACCTAATGAAAAGACAGACAATTGGAGGTAATGAAGAGCCTACCAGTGGTAGGAACAGAAGGTTACACAGGCACGGAAAAGCACCGGTTGTGTACTTTGTTGAATGTGGGTTCCACGGTGCTCAAAAACACCAGCAGCAACAAGGTAAATCACAACCTTGATGCCCAAGGAGCTCTCAGACCTGTAAGTCACACACACTGACTGTCACACAGAGATCTTAAATGGCTCTGGCTGACTTGCAGAAAAAGTGACAATGAAAACAGCAACAGCACATTGTTAACAGACTGAAGGAGGTTTATTTTTGGTATCTGTAATCCCTACTGACCACCTGCCCACACATTGTCAGCTGACAATGTTCTGTCACCTCCACAGAAGCAGAGTATCCTGTAGGGAGAAGAGAAAAACAAATACTGGGAATGAATAAACAAACAAGCAGATAGGAAAGCTGATAAAACACAGAAACAAAATGTATGCAACAGACAAGGAACAGAAAACATGAACAGGGAAAGAACTAATGTAGAAGCATTTTGCCAGCACAGAGAAAGCAAAATCTGCCAGAAAGAAAGAAACAACACTGCAAAAGCAGGAAAGCCAGCAGTTATAAAGGATGCCAAAGTAGAGACACTGTTAAAGGCAAAGTGGAGCTGTTAAATGAACAGTCTCTGCCTACATCCTTGCACAGAGACAGCCACTGAACAAGCTGTGACCAGCAAAGGGCTTCAGGACCTTTGAAATAGTTTTACAAGGATAAAGCCTCCTACAGTCCTTAAAGAAGTGGAATTACCCATTCAGTTTGTTGACAGAAGAAAAGGAGGAGTTCTCTAACAGTGAGAGCGGCTTAGGGGAAGAATCACGGAACAACCTGGAAACTCAAAAAGAAGGCTTGTTTTGTTACCAAAACAGAGACCTCATTGCCATCTCATCTGAAGAAATTACTGTGAATGACAGGCTAGAGGCTCACATATAAAGACATCTTTTAGTTACATAAGGGCTCATAAGACTATATTTATACCCCAATTTTGAGCATCTCTCAGACAGATACTGTCAGAACTGGTCTCAGTTCTTCCTGCCAAACAGGAGCAGAATAGGAGACTTACTATCCAGAGTCTAAAACTTAAGTAGGTGCAACAGACAGCAGGTCTTCAGAGAACAGATGGGGGAAAATGACAGGAATAGGAGCACAATTTAAGTCCCTGTGAAGCTAACAGAAAGACTATTCATTTATTTCAATGAACTTTGTATCAGGCCCCCCACTTCTGAAGAGCTTTGAAGTAGAAAAGTGTTAGATGAGCACTCAAAATTCTTATCAACAGAAAAATGTGGCTAAAGAGATGTATGTGAGTGTCTTTTTAATTTGCTCAAAAAGGTCAGAAGATCAAGAAGAATGTTGGCACATAGGAGGTGATTTAATGGGATTTGAGGGGAACGCTTCAGACACAAAGTGTGGATAATACATGAAAAAGGACTATCTAAGAACTGGTCAAAAAACAGATGAAGCCAAATCGGGGCATTTTTCTAACTTATGAATGCCCTGAATGTTTGCCACCTTATCATACATCAGGGTAAAATATTTTATGTCATTTCTTTGGCAGAAATGATGGTTTAACAAACTTTTACTACCATATCTGCCCCAGCACTTCCTTGTCATCCCAACATCAGTTGCTATGCAAGCAATTTTTTCCCCATGTGGGGAAGAAGCTACTACTTGAAGTTTACAGACATATCAGTAGGGCCTCCCTGCTATCCTTTAGCACGACCTTTCATGCCTTATGACCAGTGGAATAATGCACACTCCAATTAGGTTAGTTATTAAAGAAATACAAAAACAGAATTCCCAGCTAAAGAGTAGAGTAGCATCTTTCAAACTGTACACACAGTAGGAAGAATTAGGTATAAATAAATACAGATATCTAAATAGCAAACAGCAGTTAACATCTCATGGTCTGGAAAATATGTTTGTCATCTCAGTGAAAGGATATACCTTTATTCTCCAGGAAAACTTTAGTCATACCTCTATTATACCTATGTTACCTTTAAAAGAGTAAATAAAGACCACGAAGTCTTTGGGTTACGTAAACTAAATTAGATTCCAGAATAGATGGTCACTCCTACTATCTCACCTACCCCAAAATGGTACCCTGTTGATGTCAGCTAATGCATCCATCTTACTTCTCACTTTCAATCAGCACGGAGTTCAGACACAAGTCATGTCAGCTGGCGAGCAGTAGCTTGTTAAGCTAAGGCAAGGCGATCACTGTGACTGTGCATTCCCTTACAATAAGATGTGTTTTACTATTATAGATAAACCTTCAAACACAGAACAACTATTCACCAAATATGTCTATCTT
>NW_010524258.1:66057-113936 GCF_000687285.1 Phaethon lepturus | reverse complement strand
ATGCCGAAGCTTTCAAGAAATCTAGGATATTTGTGAGAACTGGTGACATGGCTGTGTTTCAGTTATACCACGAATCATGCTGTAAGCAGACTGAAAGTTAACAAAAGTTAACCAGGTAGGTCTTCTGATATAGTAGCTGCATTATAATAGACTCCAACACGTAAAGGCAACTCAGCATGGAGCTCTATCTCCCCACTCCACAAAACTCAAATCTTCAGCAAAACAAATCAAGATGGGTAGAAGGCTAAATACATAGGAAGGTTTTCAGATGGAAATACAACTCTACAGGCAAATCTAAGCATTGCTGCCTGTCAAACCTTGCTCCATGGGTGAGCTGCTGCAAAAAGATTATGTTTACCTCTACACAAATCTCTGCTGAACGTTCCCATATGGTACATACTGAGTGAGAAGTGACAAAAGCAATGGGTAACTTGCACAGCACCTTCTCCAAGGGTCTCTCTGCAGTCTGGAGCTAATTGCATACCCTGCAGATATGCTTCATGGTTTTAGAACATCTTTTTTTTTTGCCTTTTTTTAATAAAATGAAAGCAATTAGGGCTGTAGTCACACTATGTTTTCATTTCAGCTAATTTATCTAAGTTAAATTAGCTGTTATGCAGTTGAATAGGAAATAACGTTGACAGTGTAAAAAGTGCAAAATAACTACAGGCTGTGGGATGATAATGGTAGAAAGTTTCTGTGGGTCTGGAATTTATAATCACTAAAACAGAGTGAAATAGCAACTGATTAACTAAAATCTGTCAGTAAATCACCAGCTAGGTAACTTCCCATTGTTTTATTTACCATGTCTGAGTGGAATTTACTGTGCTGGCACTATTCATTTATAATCAGCATGCCATATTTATTATACATAAAGCCTTGCCAAACATTCTGCCTTGCAAAAGTAGAACAGTTGCTCTTTTGAGGCTAAAAAAAGAAAAGTTGAGGAAAACCAACCTCTTCCTAGAGGTAAGATGTGGATAGCTGTGGCCCTGACATTACAGAATGGATATTTTTGATACCCTGATTTGCAGGGGGGTTAATATACTTATTTTAATAGATGTAGACATAGAATCCAGAAGGAGAAAGAGTTTAAGTTCAAACAGAACTCTTAACCTTCGAAAAAAAACCCCAAACCAAAAAAATGAATACCATTCTCTCTCATTAGGCTGTAAATATAGCATAAGGTGCCAAGTAGATGCGCAGGGTGCTAGAATAACTCTTGACAAGTCACATTCCTGGACCTCTTTGATGTCACCTTTCCAAAGATTCCTGCTCCTTCCAGTTTCTCCCTACTCTTCAGTGCTGTTTGTCCTCCTCCTGGGCTCACGCTCCAACATACATTCAGCAGTGCTAGACACATATAGAGACTCAGACAGCTAAAAGTGCCATAAACCAACTTCTCTTACAGCAAAGAAGCTAAGACAGTACAGACGAGCCAGCAACAGAATCTTTCTGTTCCTTATATTAATGAGAGACCCTACAAGATTTTAACTTGGCCAGAGAAAGCTTTAAAAGATGGAGGCTATCACACACCTTCTGAGGTAGGTTTCATGCTTTGGAGTTATTCTAACCACAACAGTACTTCGCTACAGATCAGCGACTCTTTCCTCCCACAGTGTCTGGTCCCTTCAAGTGCTCCCTTACAGCTTTCTCTGCTAACTAAAAAAAGTCAGTAGATGAACAAACTCTGCAGCTAGCATTATTCTCACAAAAGGAGAGAACATGTTTTCCTCAAATAGGCGAAAACATTTCACAGTAAGAAAACTTCATTTGCTGTGAAGGCTTAAGATAGAAGAGAAAGGAAGCAAGGACCAATCAGCTCTCACGTAGTCAATTGTAAATCTCTCATTTGCAAAGCCAAGTTATTTCCATTGCAAAAATAGATTTGTGCTGGGAAGACCAAACCTGGAGATAGCACCATATTTGCAGTACCTTTTCTTGTGAATGGATATAAAAGTGTCTGCAGTATCTGTGCTTTCACTAGCATGTGAATAAAATAGGATGCCTTAGAGCAAGCAGACAATGGAGTTTGGCCACCACGTCAAACAACAGGATGAGACCTTGCTTGCCCTCTACTTCTCAGTCAGAATTGCAAGGTGGACTGGCAGGAGTCGAACTCTTAAATTTTCAAAGCAGTATCTCCATAATTCCTCCTGTGTTTACTCCCACTGGAATGCTCCCTGTGAGATGCTCCCACACCATGCCACTGATGAAGTGATCAGAATAGCTTCTTCAAACCTTCAATGGAAGGAAGGGGATAAATTCAAAAGATGCTCATGTCCCTCATCAGCCCTCCCATGTGGATGCCAGGTGCATATAAGGAAACATCCAGGCAGTTTGCAAAATTAAAGGTATGGTCACAGCTGAAATAAAGTTCTTTTCCTTGGTATTTGGCATATACTTTAAATAAACAGTGACCACATCCTAGAGGGAAGGTGCTGGAAAACACTGGGAACTGTTTACAATAGACACCCCACACATAGCCCCATCTCTTGCTGCTGAGGGTAAGGAAGTTCAGGCTCAATAACCAGGCTTTTCCAGCCCTCACTGCTGAGGGAGTCGGCAAGAATCCTCCCAGTTAGTGCCAACAAAGGTTAGAGAATGTACTCAGCTGAAATATTTCAAAATATTTCCCCTGCATATATACTCAAAGCCACAAAATAAGTTTCTAATCACACACCAGGGTGTTCATTCCTAATAGTACTTGCCTTCTGATAAACTAAGTATCTTAACTACAGCACTGGTCTTCATCACATCCATGGTATGTGGATGTGAGCTGGGGACCACATACCCTGTTCAAAGTTATTATCTCCTCACCGGAAAGTTGAAAACAAGCCAGAGAAGTGCCTTTTACACACCTAATCTCACCAGAGCAATGGATTCCCCTTGTGTACTTCCAGACAGAGCTTGGATGAGTCTCAGGGGGCTTACTGTTTACAGATAAAATGGCAAAGTTCAGAAGGTTCCTCATCCCCCCCACACCTATAATTATCCTGTTTTCTGCAGTTTGGTCAGATGAGGGATGAATGTTAGTTCTTTCCAGCAGTTCTATTTTCATCCTAGCAGCATTTTTTGGCAGTAAAATGTGTCAAAATTGGAAACCATCTTGTGTCGAATGACATCTAATTTGCTCTAAACAAAGGAGAAGAGAACTTGTTCACCTTTCCCACTTGCTTCTGCACATCTTGTCCTTACAAAGGGTCAAGAGCACAGAATTGTGCTCACATGTTAGCTGAGAATCCAGTCCAAAAGAGTACCTCGTTACCTCCCTTTTCACCTGAACATTGAGCCAAACCTGAGCTGTCATCCACATTTGACAGAGAAACAGATGCTGGAGACAAGACACTTTTTTCATGCAATCTTGCCTTTTTTTTTTTCTTTTAAATAAGGAAAGATAACAACCCATTTTCTTGCAAGAAGAATGTCTCCTGCCTTATTTCTCAAAAGGACATTCTCAGTGGTGGTAATGCTTGCTCTGACCATCTCCTCAGCTTTTCTGGTCCTACTTCCTTCTCTCAAAATATGCTTCTCATTTCCAGCACTCCAATCACTCCATTTGCTCTATTAATCCAAGGAACTGCCTCAATCCAACGAGGCTAACTTCTTTGCTATGCTTTACCATTTTATGCTTTTGGCAGCAGCCTCTATTGTTTCAGCCTTCACTAAATAAAGATGTTTTTAACTGCTCCCTCATTTAGCTTCAATTGAATTTCAGTTGTTATGACCACCAGTTCAAAAGAGGCTCACAGCAATATTCACATTTATTAGCTGGAACCAATAACAAACTAAACACTTGTCATTTTGCATTGCAGCTCTGATCCTATTTTCTTTCCTTCTCAAAGAAGCTATTAAAAAAAATAATCAGATGGTAGAAAGAAAAGTTCAGTAATGATTCATGAATAGTAATGTTTTTTTTATAGGACAGGTTTGAGGTTTTTTGGTTTGTTTTTTTTTCCCCCCACACCTTTTCTTATTGTCACTGAAATGGCTGACTGCTTCTTCCATTGTATTGATTTATTTTCCAGTAATTTCTCAGATGTCTATCAGAAGGCATCTGGGATGCTGCCAAACCGCCAAAGAAAATTGGATAAGAAAGAATAACAAGAAAAGAAGAAAAAGAAAAAAAGAAAAAGTAAAAAAAGCAAGATCCCCAGAAGAGGCCACCAAATATTGGCGCTTACAGAATCCAAAGCAATTCCCTGCTCTACCACAGTCCTCTTCATTGACTATAGGTAAATCACATCAATCTACTGATTTCATCATTCCATGGATACACTCATTCCTTTTTACCACAAAATCTGTCTTCCACAAGAAGGAAACCAAAATTCTTGGGAAGGAAGAGTAGACAGCTTAACCATATCCAGGATTCGGTAGGAAATATATATCTTTCTTGTGAGTCTACCCCACAGATCACTACATCAAAATGGAAAAGTTTGGCATTTGTATCCTGACTTTGATAGCTAATTTTCCCTTTCTATAACAACTCTGTGCGGCTGGAAAAGCACAAGCAGGGTGGGAGGGAGAACATATCTTCCTGGAACTCAAAACTAGAACTGGAACTCAAAGAAAAGTGAAAAAGTCAAATAACTAATGCAAAGGTGGATTTTTAAAATTCTTTATTGATCTCACACATTCCAGCCAAAATAGTTTTTCTTAAATTGATAGCATTTCCTTTCTTTCTTTTGCTTTTCACCTATGAAGTTGGCAGAACTTGGAATACTTCTGAATATCTGTCCAAACGTCTCCCAGAAGTATTTAGAGCAAGAAATACTATACATTAATTTGTTTTGTTTAGTTAGGCATAAGAGGAATATTCCTAGTTTGATGTATTATATTGGTTCTCAGTGGAAAAGAGGCTGCTCCTAGAAATGGTAAACAAAATATTTGTTTTCTTAGGAACTAAAGCCACATATACCTCTGCTAATCTCCTGGAAGTACATACTGTGCCCCAGCTGTTACTCTATGGCTCCTGAGGAAACAAGAAGTATACTAGGAAATGAAATAGTAGTCAAAATAAAAAATAAACATTCTTCCTGAGGTATAGAGTGTATTTAGGTAACACATGTAATTATACAAATGTGAAGATGAGGAAAGCCCAGGGATAAGAATAGGCCAACAGCATGGGATAATTCATAGTCAGTGGTCTGAGGTATGTGTGGGACACAGAAAAAGAGTTCAGTAAAAAAATGTGATTTACAGACCTCATCTTTCAAATGCTAGCATTCCCTTTTGACCATGAAAAACTGTGTATGTACATTCTCCCACACCCTGAAAGAGCCTGTACTTGCACGTCTTTGCATCTGTGCATGAACTAGCATCTGTTCCTTAAAATAGGATTAGACCTGGCACTGTCAGAATTTAAAGGTCCCGACATGTTCCTTTGATACAAATCAGATTCACAACAAACAAGCACAACAGACTATGGAAAGCAACTACTTTGTTCCAGCAAAGAAAAGACAAAAATACAGGTTCTTTTGTATGTATACCTATGTGGACACTTGCACAGAGCTTGAAAAGAGGTAAAAGTTTATCAGAAAATATGCAAAATTATAACTTCTTTAAACATAAGCATTTTCAGTCCATGCTAAAAAATGACAATGGAAGTGTTAATACTACCCTGTCTATAGCTACGTCTCACTGTCTTAGGTTTTTCTAAGGGACCTATTACACCGGTATCTAAGTACTAGCAATGAAAACACCATTCTCAAATAATTTGAACAATTTTAAAGCTGATTTTCTTGTCAGTTCTGTACAGCATGGATGTTCTTCTATAGACCCCATAGAAAAAGAAGTTTTTAAAAAAGCATTGAATTTATACTGTGCAAAAGGACTCTTGCCTCCTGCACACAAAAGGAGGCCAGCTCATATCTCAATGGACAAGTGAGTCTAAAGGAGAAAAAAAAAAATTAAAATTAAATTTAAAAAACTCTATCCGAATTCATATCTTCTGCACTTCTGCAGAAGGCAAGGGGTTTATCCCACACAAAAAATAATTCTGTCCATTGTCCTTGCCTGGCTGACATGAATAAGCTCCCAAATAGAAAGTGCTGCTAGGAGCACTTATTCCAGTCTAGCTCCCCAGTTCAGCACACAACAGAAGACATTCAGACTGTAACCAAAAAGCCAAACCAAACCTGCAGCAAATTTACTGTTGCTCCCTGGGGAAAACACCACAGTTCTTCAAGCAACACTATGGTCTCACCATCATACATAAATTGATGCATTTAGGAGATTACCACTCAAACATGTGGTCATTCCAAATTTCAACCCTGGACTGCCTTGCAAAGGATGGACCATTGGCCATCCATGATGTGAAAGAAGAGGCAAGAGGTCCTCACAGAAAAATATAGGCTCTTGAAACCTTATCAGAGGCAGGCTGAGCTGGCTCTTACATTATAACTGCCAATTCTGCAATTTTCAAACTTTAGTTTGGGTCTCAAATAAAAACTGAACTGGATATCTTTACAAAGTAGTATTCACTTTGGTACCCACTAGGGCGTCCTGAGGGTTTTTCTCTGATCACTCCAACGGCAGCTCTAACCTGTCACGGTTTTTAATTTAAAGGAATGTGTTTTGAACTCATTGTGTCTGGAAACATCTGACATAGATTAAGCCATAACACAGCCTGCCAGCTGGCTAGAAAAGATCAAACCGACCTGCTGTCTCAGCCACTGCTCCCGTGGGTGACATAATCTTAGCACCTGTTGCCATGGGACTCTAGTCACAAAAAAGGATGAGTGAAATCACTCAACATGCTTCATATCTCTGAGCTTGCTCTCTGGCAATAGGCAGCTAAATCACACACTGGGAATCTGATCAGTCACCCTCCAGACCAGGGCAGGGCCCCACAGAAGTCAGCGAGACACCACACAGGCCCTCAGGCCCTGCCTTTCAAGCTGCACAGGCTCCAGGATGAAGGCAGCCATCCTACTGTTTACAATAATACTATATAGGCTTCACAAGAGCAGTGGTCTGACATTAGCAGGCTCTGGAAACATGAGCTCATCTATTATTATGGCCATTAGGCTCCAGACATCTGGCTGAGAGGCAGCAGGGGAAAGGAGGCAAACGCAAAAAGGGGAAAAAACTGCATGGAGATTATCATTAGTACACAGAAGAACCAAGATTCTAAGGTGTTTTCTCATGTGTCTGAGGTATAGAACAGCCGCTTAGCTAATAGCATTATACGGGATCATGACAGGAAAGGTCACAGGCTGCGGAGCGCGCCAGAGCTTCTCACTGGTAACAGATGGCAGCAGTGAGAACAGCTGTGTGAGTTGTGACCAGGTGGACGATATGCTCAGCCTGGTGGCAGAGCTATGAGAGGTAGAAAGGTGGAGGAGCATCAGGGAGTCTGAGAAAGAGATGGACTCATGGGACCATGCTCTGCCCTCCCTGAGACAGGAACAGGAAAAGCCACCAAAAAACCCACCAAGATCAAGGGGATCCTATGTCCTCCCCCACCAGCCTGAAGGCAGTAGTTTAAAGGAAAGGAGCAAATGGAGGCAGGTCCACATTTGGGGCAGCAGGTGAACGCCCTCCTTGCCCACCTCGCCTCCCCAGGTGCCCCTGTACAACAGGTATGAGGCTCTGGATGTGGAAGGCCAGTCCATGGATGAAGTGGACGACAGTCCAGCTCTACCAGAGGTGCTGCCAAGGTAAGAAAGGCCTACCCCCACATCACGACCACCCCCACAAGGAAGAAAAGACAGGTTATAGTTGTAGGTGACTCCCTTCTAAGGGGAACAGAGGGCCCAATATGTCGGACAGACCCTCCTCTTAGGGAAGTTTGCTGCCTCCCTGGCGCCCGGGTTAAGGACATCACTAGGAAGCTTCCTAGCCCAGTATGGTCCTCTGACTATTACCCATTAATGCTCTTCTATGTGGGTGGCAATGAAGATGCAACGCATAGTCCAAGGGTGACCAAAAAGAGATTTCAGGGCCTTGAGATGGTTGGTAAGGGGATCTGGAGCACAGGTTATTATTTCCTCTCTCCTTCCAGTTGTGGGCAGTGACATTGGAAGAAACAGACAGACCAAATCTACTAATACATAACGCCATGGCTGGTGTCACAGCCACAATTTGGGGTTTTTTTTGATAATGGGATGGCCTACACAGCACCAGGCTTGCAGGCAGCAGATGGGATTCACATTTCTCCACGGAGGAAGAGGGTCTTTGTTTGCAAGCTAGAGGGGCTTATGGACAGGGCTTTAAACTAGACTTGAAGGGAGAGGGGGATAATACCAGGCTTGCCTGTGACAAGTTGTGGGATGACACGCCAGGATAAGAGGGACAGGGTGCTAGTGAGGGCCCTCAGCCTGTGGCTCTGAGACATGCTGGCTACACTGCAGCACACGAAGTCTTACGGAGAATAGCCAGGGGCTCGTGAGGTAATAGGAGCCAATAGGGAAACACCAGTGAAATATCTCAAAGGAAATAAGGGGTGTTCCTGTAAGAAGATGACATGGCCAACAGTACAGCTGAAGAGCCTCTACACCAATGCATGCAGCATGGGCAACAAACAGGAGGAGCTGGAAGCCACTGTGCTGGGACAAATCCCATGAGTGGAGTGTGGCTATTGATGGCTACAGGCTGTTCAGAAGGGACAGGCAAGGAAGGAGGGGCAGAGGTATTGCCCTCTACACCAAGAAATGGATAGAGTGTGAAGAGCTGTCTCTGAAGAACAGCCATGAGCAGGTCAAAAGTTTATGGGTAAGAATCAGAGACCAAGGCAACAAAGGAAACCTTGTCGTTGGTGTCTACTACAGGCTGCCCAATATCAAGGGGAGCCTATTGACAAAGCCTTCTTACTCCAGAGATAGGAGGCATCATGCTCATAGGCTCTTGTCCTGCTGAGAAACTTCAACCACCGCAACATCTGCTGAAAAAGTAATATGGCAAGCTATACGTCCAAGACATGGACCTGTTGGAGTGGGTCCAGAGGAGGGTCAGAAAATTATCAGAGGGATGGAACACCTCTCCTATGAAGAAAGGCTGAGAGAGTTGGGGTTGTTCAGCCTGGACAAGAGAAGACCCCAGTAAGACCTTATTGCAGCCTTCCAGTACTTAGAGGGGACCTGTAAGAAAGACAGGGACAGACTTTTTAGCAGGGCCTGTAGCGATAGGACAAGCGATAATGGTTTTAAACTAAAAGAGGGCAGATTTTGACCAGATATAAGGAAGAAATTTTTCACAATGAGGATGGTGAAACACTGGCCCAGGTTGCCCAGAGAGGTGGTAGATGCCCCATCCCTGGAAACATTCAAGGTCAGGTTGGATGGAGCTCTGAATAACCTGATCAAATTCAAGACGTCCCTGCTCATTGCAGGGGGGTTGGACTAGATGGCCTTTAATGGTCCCTTCCAACGCAAATGATTCTGTGATTCTATGATAAAAGAGCATTAGCAATATTATCATGTAGGAAAGAAAAGAATTATGGGCTGCATATTTTTTCCGAAGACTAATATAATGAAAAGGGTTCTGCTGAAGCCACTAAGGCACCCTTCAAATCACATATATTATAAATCAGCAAAGCCCTGAGGCATCATGTTTATATAGACACTTAAATTTAAAATAAAAATACTCAATCTTCGTTTCTGAGTAGAGATTCAATTACTTTGAGCTTTAGAATCTGAATAATATGAAGCATAAAACTAAGTTTTGTCCCCAAGGTATCTCTCACTTGTGGACCATTTAAATCACCTAGTTGCATGAAGCAGAAAAAACAAATTAAGCCAAAAAAGCAACAAAATTAGTCTTTTATCTGTGAAATCCAATACAAACTGTGAAATAGAGAAACACACAAAAAGCACTTGGGGTATGAAGCATCATGAAGCCTTTATCAGCTGTACTTCTACCTTTTCCCTAATTCCATAAAGCTCTCCACAGAAAGGCAGGAAATATTTTATTACTGCAACTATTTGACAAGTTGGTCTTAATACCCTCTCACTGTCTAGGTGAATCAGTGCCAGACTAGAGCATAATGACGTTTGAAACATAATGCACAATAGAGGTTATTACGATGATAGCTATAAAGTTCATTGAGACTGCAACTGCAAGTTCTTTTTTTTTTCCTTTTTTTTCCCCCTCTTCTTTTCCTTTTTTAAATCAAATTAGAGATCAGCCACTAAAGCCTTGATTCTATAGCTGAGGAGTACACAGTGCTCCTACTACCTCAGATTAGCTCAGCTGAGTTCAGCAGAGTCCAGCACAGAAAAGTGCACCAACAGCAAGTTAAAGGAAACAAGCCAAAGGATCTGATCTTCCCTAAAAGTCCAGGTTTGCAGATCTGGGGGATCCTCCAGTTCCTGTCATATGCTGCTATATCAGCATGGTATAAATACAATTGCTTCCTTACCCAGCCCTTTTACAGCGAGTGTTCAATTACTGCATTGTCATCTGAGGCAATTCTGCTACACTTGGCATGAGTAACTTATGTAGCTGTTACTGAAGAGAGAGGAAAATGGTAGAACTTTTTTCATGAGTAACACCAAACCACACAAAATCCAGTACCCGGGCTCCTAAATTTCAAGAAGTCTTCCACAAACATTAGAATAAAGCCAGATCACCATGGCAGCAGCCAAAGATACGGGTTTGAAAGGGTTCTCAGAGAGACGGATACCTGCCTGTTCTGCAACCAAATACAGATTCACCTACCCAAGTACAACAGCATCCAACATAACTTTACGCATCACTGCCAATTACATTAGATCCCGCCTTAGATTGTTGAAGGCTAATTTTTGTCAGCCAGCCAATTCCCTTTCATTTGGCAACTACTTTTTAAAGCTTTTCTACTTCTACATTATCAAAATAACTCCCTTACTGGAACTTAAGGAAATAAAAATCCTGAAAGGAACTGCCTTTTCATCAAATCACACAAAAAGGTTAAAATAATTGCAAAAGTCCGAAGTTTCCAGCAAGATAGATATTCAACACATAGAGGTTGTGGGGTTGAGCAACGCAGTTGTTCTCACAACTACTCAAGTTTTGCAAGCATTGGGCAAACCTGTGTACAACATTACCTCTGCAGGTTTGTGCTGTAAATGTTCCAACACATCCATGTGCTCTTTCCATACACATTACAAAATCCAAGTCTGGTCTGGCATATGCTGAAGTTAAGAACCCTCAACACCACCAGAGAATGCTGGACCGGGCCCAACACATATAAACAAATGTATTACCCTCTAGGTAAAATGAATTCCTGGTGATTTAGGGTAGGCAAAGTATAAAAAGCAATGGACAGATCTGCCAGGATGGACTTTCAGGTATTGCCCAAGACTGCAGGTCTGGTCAATCCAGGAGCTGGCAAGCAGGCCTGTTATACTTAGAGCAAACTGCAACATGTCCCTGTGATGTGGCCAGTACCCACTAGACTCAAATAAATCCAAAGAAATATTGATTGCCTGTGACCTGAAGCAGGAAATCAGCACAAGACTTCATTCTTGAGCATAAGTCAAGAGACTTCCAACCAACTTTTTTCACTATACTGGTACACTGCAATGATTGGAAAGGAACTTTATTAAAAGCCTCTGTGCAGTGTTCTCAAGCTATAAAGGATTCTGCTAACAGCCCTCTGAGGGTAGCTGAATGTCACTTTATGCTGCTTCAGAGGTGCAAAGCAGCCTTATCTAGACCAAAAGCATGGCCTTCAGGTCTCCAGAGATAAAAGGCCACAGCACTAAACCACTCTGTCTAGCCAGCCACTATAAAGAGTCATTTAATTTAACCAAACTCATTCAAAATAGAGCATGATAAAGAACAGGACCAGATTATTTAATAACAAAAATGAAACTATTTCTCTGGGTTGGATGACACTCCAACATTCTTGCAAGACAGAGAAATGGTAAAATGTTTAATAAAATTTACAACATTTTATTCAGATAAAAGTTAGAGGATGGTCAATTTATGGGTGATGTTTGGCTCAGAGTAGCAATAAGTCAGGTCAATAAGTGATTCTTTTTCCTAACTCGGAAAAAATATTCTGACTAAACAAAGTATCACCATAAAACATATGTAGTCAGAAAAAGGACTCCCCTGATAGAAAGGCACCCACTGAAAAAATAGCAAAGGATAGTTTTCTTTTAGATAGCTGGAAAATGTCAAAACAAAACAAATTACTTATGTGGTGTCTGTAAATAAAATATTGTCTTAGAAAATACGAACACTGAGTTGGAATTAAGTCTGGAAGTCATTCCTGACAAAGAAGCTGGTGTTTTTTATTAAACACACTTAGCACGGTCATCAGCAAGCATGCAAGTGCAATTCATTTAAATGGAACGCTTCAAACTTAAGAAAATCCTGGAAGAAGGAAATAATAGCCAAAACAGTAAAGGAGCTTTAGAAAAGTTTTGAGAGCTTGTTGCAGAGTAGCCATGGAGATCTGTCTGTCTAATGGGGGAGAAAGGAGGTGTAGAGGATTTTAATGCAGAACTCATCACTGGAGCCTGCTTATCTTTTATGCTTCTCAAACATTTTCTAACAAGGCACTGAAAAAGCCTGAGTGAAATGTAGTTAATACTTCAGTTTGTACAGAAGAAAAACTTCTGCAAACTTAAATGGCAGCAAAGCGAGCCCCAAGATTCTCTGTAGTGGTTTGCTCCTTAGTTTATCTTGCTAGCAGCAGAATTACATTTAGGTCCCACACTGTATGAGGGACTGAATGTACACACAGTAAGTTATAGTCCTCTGGCCTGGAGAGGTGACAAACTAGAGCTAGAGGGGAAAAAGCTATGTGAAAGCTAGGATTTGCCCTGTTTTACAACTGAAAACCATGGCACAGGCAGATCAAATGAGTCACGTGTACTCTGTGGTAATAGCCAGAAATGAAATTCCAGTCTCTGCAGTTGCATGCCACTGCTTTAGCCTTAGTCTATCATTTCACTGTTAAAAAATACAAAAGAATCAAGCCCTGCCATACCCCAGCAGTGAGCTAAAGCATCCCATTCATGTGACAGGCAAACTGAGAAAAGGAGAATTAAAGGTAATGAAATCTGTCAGAGGCTCATTTGTTTTGAAAGGCAGTTCACTGATTTAGGTGCTTAACTCAGGAACCCACTCAAAAACTCCCAATCCCAGAATTCACTCTCAGTGCACTCTTATTACTGCAGTGGTTTGCACGGCTGCAGTACAAGCCCACTGTATATTTTTTAATTACACCATCACTCTCTGCAGACATTTCCCTGGTTCCTAGAGTGGAATTACTTGAAACTTATTTAGTAAATACCCAATGACAAGGAGTAATCTGTTCCATTTGAGCTGGAAGCAGAATAGCCAAATAGGAACATGACTCAAGGCTTCTCTGACTAAAGAGAAAGAGAACAAGGAGATGGAGAAAACCACAAAGGGAAACTTTCTGGTTCACCTGTACCAAACACAAACTTATTTATGAAACAGGTTGTTTGTAAAGATTTCATGCCAAGTGTTAGCAGGCAGCTGCCTTGTATTGCGGGTCAGGCTGCAAGTGCAGCTATAATGAAGATGGGGAATGGCACAAACAAGCATTTAGATGGCTGGGAAGTTACTGCTTTCCTTTCTGCCTGGACCACAGATACAATTGTCCTGAAATGCACGTGTGGAGGCAGTGGTCCAAATTCATGTGTTCTTCCTCCCTGAGGTCATAACCACGCCAGATGCCACATCCCTTGAACTACTACATTTATCAAAAACATTCTTCCATAACAAAAAATGTCAATTACGTTTTTAGGTTTGCGGTTTTTTTAAGCACCACAGCAGAGTAAACAATAACAAGATTGAACACAGTATAAACATAGAGGTGGATAGACCATTGCCTGGCAGTAATCACAGTATGAGAGAAGCCTCCCTGGCTCTGTGGGAACCACCCTGAGGTTTGTATACAAAATTTCAAGGCTGATGCAAACATGCCCCAAGCCCTGCAGTTCTCAAGAAATTGCCACTGATAATTGCTGATTTATGATCATCGCCTTTGATGAACAGGTTCACTAGGCAAAGAAGATTTACTGTATCTTTCCTGCCTAGGGTATTTTTATTTCTAAGAAATCAAAGTAAAGGAGGATATGGTTGGATTACAATCAGCCACAATACAGAACAAATACCATTCTCTATCTGGTTTGCCTTATGCTGTTATCCAGTGGACTTCACTGCATATGGAACAGTGCCTCAATGTTATTAAGGTAAGTTGTGGTAGAAATGGGATGCTTAAAGTGTTACCCTTCAACTTGAGTTGCAGTTTGGCAGGTTAAATATTGAGATTCCTAAAGAAACAATGCAGCAGAACTGGGCACTAAATACCAACTGCCATCTGAGGTAAAGACAATGTAAACTCTGACAGTTACAGCTGAGACATTAAGTTGCTTTATGAAAATCTAAATTCACATTGATTTGTCTTGGGATGATGATGTGTGGGTTTTTATTTTAGTGATGCCATTAAATACAATCCCAATGCAACACACCAGAATATAGCAAGCAATCAGTTCACAGGTACCAGGTCTGGTTCTCTGTATCCTAAAACGTCAGGAACCAAAAAAGAATATCAACTTTGGTTTAATCGGGATCCCAGGCATGACACAATGAAGCTGTTGCTTGCAGATGTGTTTTCTGAATAGGAACAACAGAAAAGCTTTATATATAATGACCCCATTCACTATTAATCCCCTTGCATTCACAAAATGAGGCTGAGTCTGCCCAAAACTGGAAGATGCCCCTCTTAGCCTAAATTTGAACCTGAAGCAAGCAGGATGTTCCTACTCAAAACAGCCACCACCCCTGAAAACTTCCCAACTGAATGATTACATTTGTACTCTGGATACAACAAAGGGACAAACAACAATAGGCAGTTAAGCTAGAGAAAAATTACCAGTGATAAAATACGACAGGTGATCACTCTCATGGTCCAGGCTGCCTCAGCTACCACTTCTCTCCCATTGTTCAAAACCACAGGAAGATTTATTAGGGAGGAAAGGAAGCTGTAACACCAAGTCCTTGAAAGGCCAAGATGAGCCAGTGGAAGAGGCTTGGTGAAATGATCAGAAAGAAAGGGAAATAAAAATATCTAGGTGGGGAAAAGAGAGAGGAATTTTCACTTGATAATCAGCTTTTCTGTTTAATACCACTAGAATTTAGAGATGTAAAAACTACTGATTTCTTAAAAATTGTCCACAGCTTGAGTGCCTCATGTCAAATATAACAGTTGTTTCCCGCTCAGAGAGTCAGTAACAGTCACATTGCTCCATAGTTTCTCAGAGCCAAGGTGTCAGAAGCTGCTGCTTTGTCCCATGTGCATACATTGTGCACTGTACAAATTGGCACCAAGTGGTTCAGACCTGAGTTAGGTAACAGACATTTCCCTGTCGTGGTTTAGACATTCCCAAAAGTGGAAAAGAATGAACCACTTCTATATACTTGACACCTGAATAACCTCAGGGTCAAGCAAACCATCTCATCTGGATTCAAGGACACTGGTTTAGAATGAAGCTTTCTACAGTCCTCATATTCTATTTATAAAGAAGGGAGCTTGTGAAGTTAGCTTTCTCTGAGATATAGGTTAAGAGTTGAATATAAATTTGAGCCTACTGATTTTTTTATTTCCCTTTCTTGGTGCAAGGCTATCAGAGCATCTATACTTCAATGTGGAAAATCTGTTTCATTTTGATACATTTCAGTAGAGATTCAGAAATTAATATTTAAGCATAAAAGTTAAACAACACAACTAAAGTCACAGATTCAAAATGAGTTAAAATCAGTATTTCAAGAAAAGCTATTTTATTTGAATAAATATTCCAGTACTGTCATAATAAGAAGTGGTAGAACTAATCTGACACATATTTTTTTAATTTCCAAACTCCAGGAAGTCTTGATATTTCAGATTGGAATTTTGTTCTGAAATAACAGAAATTCCAATAAAAGAGAAGCTCTTATTCCTGAATAGACTGGATTCACTTTTTCTTGGGCATGCAACATGCACACAATTATTATATTGTTCTGCTTTTCCAAAGACCACTTCTGACATCAGGTGTACATTACTATACAGCCACCCTTTGCCCTGACACAGAGGGGACCCTGAGCTAACTCAATTAGCACAACCTTGTGAAAGAGTACTCATTAAATATCACAAGACAAACACTGGCAGCAGAAATTTGCAAACAGTGCTTACTCATCCTCAGATATGGAACAGACTAGAAATATCCATAATGAAAGAGAAGACACTGAGAATAAGGTTGGACTTGTATATAAATGTGCCGCTCTTGCATTTAAAAGCTCCCCTGTAAATACAGAACTCAAAGCTATATAGGTGGTTAGTGTTTTTCTGGTAAGTTGACTCACTCTTGTGTCAACAATTCCAGAAAAGACCTCACCTCTAGCTCAACAAACTGCCACTGAGTATGAAGACACACATTGCATCAATTCCACAAAAAGGTAATTTCATTAAAGAACAAACTGAAAGACAAATCTAAATGATCAAGCGTCTTCTTTTAGCTGTAACCCATTGAAAACATGTATCACATTTTATTTTCTGGAGTTTATAGGAATTTGATGGCTGGATTTTCACTATCATCCATTATGTAGTATATTGCTTTGTGATAACCTTGTAATAGGTTATTTACAGTCATAAAAGAACTCAGCCCTGGAATTTCAGAAAGCTGTCTTGATCCTTTAATCCAGCTCACTTCTCCATGTTGTAAAGTTCTTTTTACTAGATGGACTCTGACAACACTCCCTATGGATTTTATTTATTCCTTTCTGTTTTCACCCAAGCAAGACCCTCCACTTACACCTCATGACATACAGGGAAGAAGAGGAGGTTCTGTGATACCAGGGAATGCCATGGCCAAATCCCAGAGTAGGAGATTTCCACAAAACCCTATGAAGTACATGACCAATGACTATTCTCACCCTGCCACACTCACACACAACAAGTAATACCTTATTCTTTGAGCAGTGCTCTCTGTTTATGGTTCCACATGTAAAATAAAGCACTGTGCAGGCAGGTAGTAGCTCTTCAGCATAGAGCAACCTGACATTTTAGGAGCAGATTTTTGAAGAGAAGCAGGAAAACCAACCTCCAGAAGGCAACCATCTTCATGACTAAAAACAAACCTTGTTCAGTGTTTGTGTCTATACTACATCAACTATAAGAACTGTGTCTATGTAGAGTGCTGCAGTTTAATCATCTCAAAAAAAAACTCAGGTCAAAACACACCTGGTTAAGTAAAGCAAGGCAAAACACCAAATATCCTTCATCCATTTCCTGTGGTCAGTCCTGGAAACAAACCAGCAGCAAAAGCTATAACATCCACATGCCACTTCCTCTCTCGCAGGTTTCACTGTCAGCTCCCCTGACCACACAAAGAGCCACCACATTATGTACATACATCTATTTAAGTCTATATTTGGAAACAATAAACTAGAACTCAGTTGATTAGTTTGTTCCTCACAAACACCATAATTAGACTAAGACATATTTCCTGGCTTTGACAGATGAAGTACATGGCATGTCTGAAAGCAATAGCTACAAAACAATCATGGTCACAGTTTACAGAAAGTACCTCAGAGGAAAATTACATTGACGGCTACCAAATGAAAACGATACAGGCCTGATTTGTCTCTCAGCTGGAAACATTTAACAGGAGAAGTGAGTGAATTTTTAACTACAGTCTCCATTTTTGGCAAACAGGAGGGAGAAGTGGGAACATAATACTAGTTCATGAAGACAACATAGAAAAAGCTACTGGTGCAAAGCAGCAATACAGTAACAAAAAAAAAAAACACAAAAAGCAAACACCAAAAAAACCAGAAGAGCAATAAACAACCCCTCCCTCCAGATGATATGTTAAGAGTGTGGTAGGTTTGAAATTCCTTTATAGAATTGATAAAAATAAAACCTTTCAAGAAAACTTGTTCACTGCTTTCCGTATTTCCATAAGGGAATAGCCTCGTTGTGTATATGGGTTTGGAATGGAGACAGAATTTCTTCATTACTTTGAGATTAAGAAAACAAAAGGGTCAATTTATAAGTTTTGTGGAATAATTAACAGAAAATTGCTAAGTAAGCTTGTCATATTGGAAATACTACTACCCAGTGATTTTTCTTCTCTAGTTCTGCCAAGACAGCAAAAAATGAAAATTTCTGCTGGAAGCCAGTAAGCCTTAGACCACATGGGCAGACCTTGGCCTCATGCTTAGAGAGCAGAAGACAGCACTGCTCAGCTGTCCCTACATGACAAGGTACATACACACGTCTCCAGGCAAACACCAATGACTCTACAGGAAAATGTACATACTAATGCGTGTTGAGACAAGAGCTTAAATGGATTATGGACTTCAAGAGAACAGTCTTGTATTGACTCCTCTCTAAGATGGAAGTCCTGCTTCTCCGCCCAATAGATTTATCCTCTGGTGTTCACAGGACTGGTCCCTCTTTCTAGTGACTACACAGTTAGTAAGTCAATAGGCTGATCTCTTTAAGGAAAATTAAGTAAAGTAGCATAAGCAGAAATAATTTGTAAGGAAAAAATTCTTCATCTTCCAAAACAATGGCAGTGCGTCAGCTAAGCATGTGAGATATGAATGGCAAAGGGCAAAACCATCCAAAGAAAAGTTATGCATGCACACGATGTCATTCTGCAGAACACCCACTCATCCTTTTTATTACTCAAAGTTGTTCTTGGTTATCAATGTATCAAAAGCATTTTCATTGCATTCAAAAATCAAATGAAAATTGGGCTCAAAACACCAAGCCTTTCAGATTGCAGGCTGCCATTCTCACCTACTTGCTTCCAAAGACATTTACTCTCAGATAAACATTAAATTATTGGGATTTAAGCATAAAGCCAAGACACAACATGTAAGTGTTAAAAGCAGTGAGCTGAAAGCCTTTTCTCTACTCCTGAAGAATTAGAGAATGTTGTGCGCCATTTCCCAGAAACACGTTGTGATGTTGTCCACCAGACTCATTCTCTTCCACAACTTTTTTTCCTTTCATATAACTGCTAAGCCTCCTAGTGTGCTTTTTGACAGTACTTTTTTGTTGTTTTTAAACACACACTGCATTTATCATCCTTAGTGTTATAGCCTACTTAGGTGAGCAGACTTGTAAAACTTTTACAGGTATCAGAGCACATTGCCTTATCTCCCTTGGAAGCCTAGCTAAATTGAGATAAGCCCCAAGGACTTCCAAGGGGTTCAAGGAAATGTGGCTCTTCAGTAATCAAAATCTAGATTCACAAAGGTATTTAAGTGCATGCTAGCATTATTAAAAGCACCTTGCCTCCTACCTAAAGCTCAGTGACTGCTTGGACACTTCTCGTTAATCATAGAGTATATCTGTGAGGCAATTTCCCCCCTACAGGCCCAGAAGCAGAAAGCGCCCTAGTGCCAAGGACAGCTATGCTAGAGTGAGGTTAAATGCCCAGCCAGGTACATCTGTGAAAGACGTCCTCAATCACCTTGAGGATACGGTTCCAGTGCAGGTATGCGAGCAAGGTGCTCACCAGTGTAAAAGGCTCACAGCCTTGTGCCTGGCACTGGCTGCAGAGCCCCGGGCAACTGGCTGAGGCCACCAGCACATACAGAGTGTCAGACCAAGGTTGGCATTGTGGGAGACTTGACTCAGCCTTTGGTGAAAGAGCAGCCTGTTAACTCATGTTGAAGGCTGCTAAGGGTCACCAACACAAGATTTCTGCTTTAAACCTCTCACAGAGCAAAGGGTACCTTGTTCCCTCGCACAGTGTCCACAAGGCTGAGGGATCACAGCAAGCGAAGCCAACACGCAAATAAGCGGGCAGTTGGTTTCAAATTTACACTGACTGTGGCAATTAAATGGCATAGCTTCATTTTTACAGGATGACTAAAGGCTGGACAACAAATTTTGAGTTGGGAAACACTGTCCAATGCTAAAGAATTATGAAAAAGAAGCATTTGCAATAACAAAAATGAGACAAACACACAAGCAGTCTCAGTCTGGGAAGGCAGAGAGTTTAGCAATCTGACAGAAAAAAACATCGCTTCCTTCTTGCAGTAGGAAGATAATATTCTTTTTAAACATGCCCCAGAATTGCTGCTTTAAAATCCTCAAATATCCATAGTTAAAATGTTCCTCTCCAAAGATCTGACACTGAGCAAGGCAAAATTTTTCTTGCTCAGGTTAGAAGAAAAAAGAAAGAAATAAAAAAAGAAATCACCAAAAGAGGAAGTTAGCTTTTCAGATTAGATACAAATCTATTCAAAAGTCCATTTATACCAGAGAGTAGATGTGTAGGGGGAAAGGTAAGCATGGAGCAAAACAGCCTCACAGGAAAACCCTCACTCACCTTGGAACCTGCACATAGTACAGATAGAAATACAACCCTGGAAATACCTAGATACTTGGTTTTGCCGTTAAGAAAATCTGACTGACCATTTCTGAGTCAGTCTACAGATAAAAGAAGAGCTCATAATACTGCACTTATAATACATTATCTTCATATTACATGTGAATTTTATTGTATATAAACATTTGACCAAAATCAGGAAGAAAAACAAACAGCAGAGCCAGGCAGTAACTCACAGGAAATACAGACTGTAATAGTATGTCATCACTAGCAGAGTCCCAAGCCTAGCCCACCCGACTTGCACCTAAGCAATGCAGTGCCAAACAGGACTGGGATTTAGGACTGATGCAGGTCTTAGAAGGAACATGAGGAAAAAAGAAATTGTAAGGAACTCTCCTAAACCACTAATATCCTGCATGAAATTTAACTGCAAATCATAGGCCTTCAACTCAAGGGAAAAGCAACCAAACTTATGCTACTATCATCTTTCACATGCTCACATTATACAGACACATTTGTGAAACTGAGTCTGTAAACTGTGCAGTAGCCGGGGACATCCTTCTTATCCTCTTAAAGCTGGGCCACAGAAGAAAAATTTGGCCTCAGAGCACCACTGTTGATTGCAGTGCTTTGAACAGAGGCCAGTCTGATCAGAAGATCCAGTCAAGGGGCTGACACTTCTGCTGTGCCCATACTCCACCCCAAATCACATTAAGTCAACTTTAAGTGCAGTGGCGTGCTGTGGTTTGCACCTTCAGAGACTGGAGAACTATACATACATTCGGAACTCTTAGAAATTCAGACTATCACCACTGCAATCTGAAGGCACAACCCTCCATGCTTATTCACATAAGAAAACCCTCACTTCCACAGGTTGCCCCAAAGGAGTAAAGGGAGCTGTATGACAGAAGATGACAGGCCTGAGACTTAGATCATGCACAGCCCTAGCTGAGACAGCTTTTAATTTCTCAAGTGCCACAAGGGTGAAAAGAAACATCCCTTTTGTGTAGACGTGAAGCAGAAGGTTATAAACTGTTCTGTTATACAACTACAATCAACACGCATCAGATGTGTGAAGCAGAGTGGCACTTCTCATAACAATTAGCACAATGGTGATTGCAAATATTGCGATTGCCAGAAACAGGAACAATAGTGAGTCAGAGCTTCTACTGCTGTGTACTGGCAGCTGGCACTCCCAGTGCAAACTGACAGGTGGAATGATATGCTCTCAAACTTTTACCTGTGTCTGGCAGTCACTCTTACCTTCTTTAGGGCTTTTTGTGTCAGATACACATACCACCAAGCTCTGCTGACAGACAGGAAGGATATCCAGGTACGTCATGCCACCTGGATCTCCCACAGGGCAAGTCAGAATCCCACCAGAGCAAATTTAAGAGTATAAGGACTGTTTATAAGTGGGATGTGACTGCCACAGGATAGACAAGAGAAACACACTATGGATTAAATACTGCTGCTGTTCCTAATACCAGCACTAAATATGTGCTCCACTGGGGATAAGGCTAACCTTCAGGCCTTTTTTAATCTCCCCCAGGTCTCTGCCTGCTAAAGATGAAAATTCTCTTCTGCTGGGAGATGAAAAGTCTCTTCTTTGCCCCTTGAACACCAGTGGGACAGAGAGGAAGGCTGAGGCATAGATGAGGAAATCTTTGGTCTGTTATTCCATTCTATTTTGTGAGTTCCTCTTGTTGCAGTTACTTTTCAGTTCTCTAAACTGATGAATGGCCCCATAACTAAGGCCTGCAATTTGCAGAAGCACCAATCATCCTCAACTTGGGTCAGATATTTGGAAACAATGTTTTTTATAGCCTTGTCAAAACACTGCAGCCCATTACCAAAGTTCATTAATGAGCTAGGTCTATAGGTTCTTGTCTTGCATTCTGCTTCAGTTGAACCAATGATTTTTACCTCCCAAACAAAATTCCTCTTCCTACTCTCTTCATGTGGAAGGTTCCTTACTGAAAGCAGCTTTGAATATCAAGACCTCACACTAAGTCCTGAACTTGAATCTGCAGGTGAACCTGGAAATGTTTGGACCCAGACACTTTGCAAAATGGTATGAAAGTGGTCACTGAGAAACAGACAGTGTTACCAAGAGTGCTAGCTCATTTGCTACTTCTCAGTCTTTCTATCCTTCAGCCTCAACATGAAATTTTTAATTTCTTTCCTCTCCTTCTGCTTCTCCATACTAGCAGAGAACTACACATTTCAAGACCAGATGGGCATTTAGTGCAACCACTGATTTCAAAGAAGCTGTTGTGACTTGCTAGCTGGTACAACTTGTTTTACACTCTCTTTTTTAAGTATCTGGCCCACCAGGGAGTGCTCAGTGCTGGGAATCTGATTCACTAAGACACTGCTTCTGATTTGAGAGAAAGGAACAATGAGAACCTTGTGAGAAGATTTTGTTTCTTTATCTTCTGTTTATGTGCTTTCCACAAAGGGAAGAGCCTTTCATTCTTAGATAGTACAAGGCTAATGACTGCTACTGCCTTGCATTATTCAACAGGAGGTACACAATTAGATTCTTATGTTCAATTTGGTGTTCGCATTAGCATCAGGTTATCATAAAAAATAATTATGTGAAGTTGTAAATATGTGCTCATCTTTTCTTTGCTGAAATCCAAGGGCAACACTAGCATTTCAGAAGAAGGGTCACAGCTCTCTAACAAAGCACAGAAAACGCTTAAGCAAGTTCCCAGGGCATATTCCTATGTTGGGAGGGAACTGAAAAAATATCTATAACACCTGATACAAAAGGACTTCAAAAGGCTACCTTTGAGCATTGAGGAACAGCAGAGTAGCACACAATACAATAAACATTGCAACAATACAGGTATTTCCTAGCAAGTGAGTGTGAGGACAAGATGAGGAAGGAGCCTTTGCCCTTCACAGACCGCCCTGGGCCAGAGACAGGTGCCTTGTCACCCAGCCCCTCTCAGTAATCCTTATCAGCTCACATCATAATTTTGTAACTCAGGTTGTCCACCTGTGAATAGGTGACACAGTGACACTGCTCCTGTTTGAAAACACTGTGAGTCTGACTACTGAAAGGTGAAGATGACAGCGAGGCCTTAGCAGCTCATCACAGGTCTGGGTTTTATGGGTATGGCCAGACAGCCTTCCTGCCCTCATGCATGACTCAGATTTCATCTTGTGCTGGTTTCAGCTGGGATAGAGTCAATTTTCTTCATAGAAGCTAGTATGAGACTATGTTTTGGATTTGGGATGAAAAAATGTTGATAAAGTTCTGTTTTCAGTTGTTGCTAAGCAGTCAAGGACTCTACAGCTTTTCATGCTGGCCTGCCAGTGAGAAAGCTGGGGGTGCATGGGAAGCTGGGAGGGGACACAGCCAGGACAGCTGACCGAGGCTGGTCAAAGAGATATTCCACACCATGTGACATCATGTTTGGTATATAAAGCTGGGACAAAGAAGAATGAAGGGGAGGGAGGATGTTGAGAGTTATGGCATCTGTCTTCCCAAAAAAACCATCACACTTGAGGGAGCCCTGCTTCCCTGGAGATGGCTGAACACCTGCCTGCCGATGGGAAGTGGTGAATGAATTCCTTGCTTTACCCGTGTGCACGGCTTTTGCTTTGCCTATTAAACTGTCTTTATCTCAATCCATGAGTTTTCTCACTTTTACTCTTCTGATTCTCTCCCCCATCCCACTATGGGGGAATGAGCAAGTTGCTGCGTGGTGCTTGGTTGCCAGCTGGGGTTAAACCACGACAAACTCCTCATTGTGTGTTATCCTCCCCGATAATAAAGCAGCATCTACCTCCCTCTTGTGGTGCCCTGCAAAGAGCATCCCAGCAACACAGGTTACTAGGACAATCTGGGCCTCTTGAGTCTTATTCCCTACCAAAGGCCACCTAATCATATCAGCATTGCCATGAACTGGCTAGGCTCCAAAGAACTGTGCTTGCAAGAGTACGTTTCCTTTTGGCTCACTGTCTCCTTGTCATGTGTTGCCCTGATGAAGTGCTATGAAGGGGCAGGTAAAGCTGTGCCATGTAACGCTGATGGCTTTAACACAGCATAGTCCTATGTTAATGGCTTCCTATAGGTCTAATTCATTAAAATAAATTGGCATATGGAGTCTTTATTATAAGGCTCCTACCCCAGACTAAATACAGAGAAGTTCAGACTGAAAGAGTAGAGCTTCAGGGAGCAAGCCTCTCCACTGGGAAATCACATCCAAGATCCAACAAGAGACCTTACTGATTTTCTCAGTGCACTTAGACAGTGACCGCAGACCCAGCCATCAATGCAGACTGAATTGCTCATCATTCCAGCCTTCAGACCAGCACACCCTCCAAAGCCTGCAGGAAGCTGTTGATTGCTATGAAACCACTGGGACTTGTGTCAATTTGCAGCAAACCTACCTGCTTATCAAGTGCAGAAACAAGACACTGACAAAAGGGAAAGAGGAGAAGACTGGAGATGTGTAATGTCCTTCAACTCCATTGCTAGGAAATGGCCCTATTCAGGAATTATTAGAGAGACTATTACAGGACTCCTATGGTTCATTAACCAAAGGTGCATGGGTCTGATTCTCCTTTCTCCTCACATTTCCTTTCCAAGTTACTCTATTTCCCCAGTTGTTGAAAAGCAACACAGCTCTCTACATCCCCTGCTAATGGTGGTGTCCATGTGCCCTTAGAAACTGCAGTCACTTCAAAAAGAAAAGGAACAGGAAAAAGCTTCAGGAATGCTGTCTGTATATTAGTGCTGGACTTACACAGTCAGAGGTTGTAAGCACCTCCTCATGAAAGACTCTACATACTAATAATGACTAGTAAAGCTTCTGAAGGCCATCTCCCATCACCAACCAGGCTGCTAAAGCCAGACCTGACTATAGCATTTAAGTGCTTTCCACCTAAATAGCAATAGCAGAGACGCAATGAGATACATCTGCTGCTTTTCTTTCTTTTGAGGATAAAAACTTTGTGGGAATGAAGTCTTAGCAAAACCTAGCTGCCCCTAATGAGGCAGTAGTTTTGTCATCAGCTTGCACTGGAGAACTGCCAGGATCTCACTTCCACTGCCTGACTCCAAGCACACTGAAATCAGTGGAAGCCCTCCTGCTTATTCCAGTGTGTACAGCCTGAAGTCCCTAACTAAGTTTGCTTTGTATTAATTGCCTTGTAGAGGCACGTTTGAGTTCACTTCTGAACAACACACAATAAATTGCAGAAGTCCTCTTCTTCTAGCAAATTTCTCCAAGGCTATTCAAAGAATGTTCTCTGATTTTCTTTGTTGTTGCAAATTCCAGAACAGAAGAGAGCCCGATAAATACTATATTTAAAAATCCATATTTGCTCTTCACTATAAGAAACACTGAAAAACAATAAGCGTTCTTCAACATCTTTAGTTAAGAAAAATAAGACCAGTTTGTTTTTTTTTCTTTTCACCCAGGTCATTAAAGTATATTAAATTGATTTTATGTGTTGCGCCAAATTCCAGAAAGGACTTATTATCTAGATTGTTTTACAATTTTCTCAGGCTTTGAATATTTAATACAGCTGAAAATATTCTTTTTTGTGACCTATACTGCTCTCTTGCTGCCTTCAGTGTACGTTTACCAATAATTTTATAACTAAGACACTGGGCATTTGTAGATTCTGCAAGCTTGCCTTGATTCCTGTCTTGAAAATCTCTAGGCAAACAACTTGAAGCAAACCCTCATGTTAAAGTATATGCTTAAAGAGTTATTTTCTTAGTTAGCATTTTATGAGATGAAGTCTTGCTGTAGATACCAATGGATGTTTCAAGAACACTGCAATAAGCAGCCATTTTTCACTTAGTGTTAGTTTCTGAGTGAAAATTAAAAAAAGTTGAGCTAATAGTTTGGTAAAAGCCTATTGACCATCTGTAACATTGCCTATAGACTCACTAGCAGGAAGAAACCCTGGTAGTATTTTAATCAGTTATATGATTAAATATGCAAAGCAGACATTCTCATCAATTCAGTAATGAATAGCAAAATGGATGATAAGAGAGCATAGACACCAGCCTATTTTTCTATTACTGCAGCTTTTCTTTTTAAAACAGATAGGACAGACCAACTGATTAAAATCCCTTTAATTTCCTCTTCTTTTAATGTCAATTAAACTTCTCTAACATGAAGGGAACATAGGGAAAGGCACAAAGCAACAATGCAATACTAATTACCTAGCAAGGGAACAAGATGATAATGATTAACCATGAAATTTTTTATCTAGAATAAAAGGATTTTTAATGAAGGAGAATTTTGATTGGCCTGTGTGTGTGGCTTATTGATACAGACTGAAGGAGTCCTGCCCCAGCCACCCTGGGTGCAGAGATGCTGTCGTGGTACTGTTGCATGATTCTAGCTTTTCACGAAACAGAATTTCTATTTTCTGGTTGGTTGTGCATTTGATCTGCATAATCACCCCACAGCTATGCAAAGCTCCATGCTCTGAACAGCTGACAGCAACATTTAATCCAAGGTCAGTGAGTTCCTTTAATTATTGTAATTTTATTTTCTTTTTTTCCCTCAGCCATACACTCTGCATGGGTGTCTGTTCTCCCTGCTGCAACAGATATGTTTCCCTAGCTTACTTAACACAAAATCTAAAAATCCTATGACAACCCTGGGCAGCTACTCTTCAGCAAATGACCCTAACTGTCCAAAAGGTGCACAGGAGAAGTAAATGCGCATAGAAAGGAGGAAGACTTTAGCCGAACAGTTTTCACATGGTTATTCTTCCCACCTTGTCCACCAGTACCCCGCCATTTACAGGCCTTATGCAGTTGACTCAGAGGACTGAGAGCCAGCCTGCCTACTGCTGCAGAAGTTACCAAAAGAGGAACTCTCTAAGGTTTCCCTCTCATTCTTTCCTCTAAAACAGCCCTTAACAGAGAAAAGCACTTGAGTCGTCGCTATTCTAGGAGCTCTGCTTCTCTTAAACTCACATATTATACAGTTCTCCCCTGAGAGCCATTCTCCTCCCGTAAGAGCCAGGAGCCTTCCCACAGCAAATGAATAACATCTCATCATACCTTCCCCATTGCTGTGATATCGTACCCACTTTATCATCGGCAGGGTTCCCGCCTGAGAGGTGACAGCAGATGGGACCTAGAGGGAGGTAAATGCATTTCCCAGCTCTACCACCTCCCTTGTGGGTTCCCATTTGGAGACCCCAATACAGCTGAGATGGGTGCTGAGAGAAGCAGCTCCCTTGTGTTCTACGTAGAAATCACCAGGGCTGCTGTGGAGAGGCACCATGCTGGGACAGGCAGAAGGAGCAAGTTTTCTCCCTTGGAGTTTATTCAGCCCAGCATACACTTATTATTTCCTCAACAGGAAGCCCTTCCAGTTATCATTATAATAATGCATGTCTCCATGGATACATAGCTTCCTTTATAATAATTCACCCATGAAAAGGCAAGAAAAACAGACAGTAGAGAAAGCACTGAGCTCTCTTCTCTTATTTTTGTTTCAGTCTCTGAATAGGAATTCACTTCATGTTTTAGGAGTCATTAGGAACCTAAAGACTGTAGCAGTTTTTAAAAAATTGGCCACTTAAATCTGAGTTGCAGTGACGTTACTGGAGCGACTGACTAAAGATGGCCCTGCATAAAAATGAGCAAGTCCCTTCACAGAGCTAACCATGCAGCAAGCACAAGATGAACCAAAAAGGTCTGCCTTGCCATAATAGCTCATGGAGCAATGCACTCAGGCTGTCCAAGTAGCCCCACATTTCTCCAGCTGGCAGGGATCCCTGTGCTGGATACAGATGGTGTTTCAGTACTCCACAAGGCAGCAAACACTTGTTCAGCTAAGGCACATAGCTGAAGTGGCCTGACACCATCTTCTTTCTTTCTCCCAAATCCAAAGCCAGAAAAGAAATAGCCATATATAACATAGAACAACTCAAAAACTACTTAAATTTGCACTGGTTGCTGCAGACTCAGAGGGTGGCCCAGCCAATAAGCCTGCTAGGGAAAGCAAGCCAATAGTCCAGGAGAATCCATGCCTCCTGATGGATTTTTAAAATGCCTCCAGAACCATTCCCCCACTCTGTCCCTGCAATAAACTCGAAATTTCTTGACTCGAGAGAGAAGATCCAACCCTTTTTCAGACTCTAATTAACCAAGCTTATCTTCTAATACGTAACAAATATTCTCTCACTGCAGCTCTTCTAACCAGATGTTATGGCACAGGCACTTTGAAGTGGGAACCATGTGAAGAACTAAAGGAGCAGGATGTAAAATAACATTATTTTATGTGAGACAGTAGTTTCACATAGACTTCAATTTGCTTTAAGCTAGGACAGGCACCAGAAGAGGCAGTCCTGCCCTCCCCCCAGGTTCCAGTTGTTTGTTCGCAGCTCCATTCCTTCATTGTGCTGACAAGTATCTGTGTGGCCATGAGGGGGAAGTGAATCAGGGAACTTATCTGCATGAAAACAATGTAGTTCACCAAAGAGGGCAATTCTGGAATGGGAAAGAGTAGCCAGGGGCATAGGGAGGGTTGAACCACTGCTCTTGGCAGTAATGCCTGCTTATGCTGGCTCAAAGTGCATGTGAAACTACACTTACTATCATTTAGACAATTAATGGCATTGTTACAGAAATGCTAGCTCTTGGGCAAAACCCCTCTGTCCTGACTGCTCCCCCGTTGAATTAGTGCAACACAATTATTCACTGAAAGCTATTCTGAAATATGCAGGTTCTTGAATATTGCAAATGCTACAGTGAATTCAGGACCAGAAAGGGATGGCAAGAAGGAAGGCACTATATCATAAGGATAATTCTTTAATTAGGGTCAGTAAAAAGTTTTAGCTGAAGGAGACAGATGAGCTTTATTTCTACATGTGTATGTAGGGCTGGGTGGGCTGCAAAGCTCCTACACCGTGTCGCAAGAGCAGGAATTATTGTGGTGGTTACAGCCTCTCTGCTCAGCCTGTTTGCAAATTCATGTGTTCTAGCTACACACTTCCACAGTGTTAAAGCAGAGATCTGTGCAAATGAAAGATCAGTTTCCAACAAAAGCCTGAGCAGAGCTAATGAGGGCTTTGATCCTACAATTGGATCCATGCAAACATCCTCCATCCCTGCCCAGAGGTTTGTTACGCACAAAAGCAGCTGGGCTTCCACCACATGCAACCACTACAAGAGCTTGGTGTTCATCCAAATGGCCATCAAGAATCTCCATGGGTGTATGCTGGGGAAAGAGCATTTCTCATCTTAATTGATACATTAAGGTTAGTTTCTCAAACTGGGCAGACCAGGCAGGAATCAAAACACCAAGTTTTCCAATCCCAGTAAAGAAGGGGATGTGCAATACAGAAAACAACCTCCACAGAACTGGACCAAGGAGACAGGGCAAGGATGGAGACTTGTTTACTGTTGATTTCTCATAATTTTCTCTTATTTAGCTAAACCAATATTAAGTGTTGTTCAGTTGCTATCCATTCCCTTCAAATTTCAAATTCAAGTACTTCCAGAAGTCAGGGTTCAACAGATTTCAGAGGATCCCATTTGGACATGGACATGTCAAATTGAAACAATTTAGAAAATAACTTTATCTGAACCTGTGCATCTTTGAATGTGAAGACTAACTTTCAAAAAAAAATAAAATCACAGGACAGAGCTTTCTGGAGCTATATGCAACCCAATCAAACACAAGGCAGCAGTAGCAAAGGATGGAAAAAATATTGATGGGGCCATGTTTAAATTTGGGGAACATCAATGGTATGATGCCTATAAATAACATAACTGAGTTTCTTTTATGCTACTTTAGACCTGCCTGCAGTGTCTCTGGAATCAAAGCAAAACACTCCAATTTCTTCCCCAGTTAGTTGCTTTAGAAAACTCAGAACATAATATATTTACCAGCAAAATGGCCAGAGTAAACAGTTTAGTTAACGCAGCCTCATTTATCATTCTAAGGAAAAAGTAATTGTTTGCTGGTTTTCATTGCATTTATTAAGATTTTTATTGTCAATAAGTTCTTTTATATATATGCAAATATACATGAACATTTTATCTAGTATATTGTTATAATATTCAAATTAATAATAAAGTAAGCATTATAATAAAAGCAAGATAACTTAGTGCCTGGACAACCTTATGCTTTGTTTTTAACAGAGTTAAACCAGTGATAACAATTCATATTGTTTCTAATTTGCCTGACAATTTTTTGTATATTGTTAAAGGCCTAAAATAAGTCTAAGGAAAGGGAAGGAAAAATATGACCTGAATACACCCTGCATTTAAAAATGCAGATAAACAACTGGAAACAAAGATATTTTTCTGTAGTAACAGACAAAATAAAACCCACTTGTGCAAAGAACAAACATTGTGTATATCTTAAAAAACCAAAAACCAGCAACAAAAAGTCACCCAACCAAAACCAAAAACCAGAAGAATCAGCCCGTTTTCAAGGACACTGGCTATAACTTATAGTTTGATGCCAAACATTTTATTCTGCCATTATTTCTTACATTTAGAGATTAAAATACCTATTATGATGATCAATTGCATAAGAAGACTAGCAGAAAGACATGGAGATTTTCATCTGACCCACATCCCAGACAGTAACAATGACAAATGGACACTTCTGAATGTCCGTATAGAAACATCTACAAAATGAGCTAGCGGTTTATCCCTGTTCTTCATTTAGAAGTCTCCACATCAAAGCCAATCACTGTTACTGGCGTTAATTGGCACCCGTCTCAACAGAGAAGATGAGAATTGAAGAGGTCCAAGACTGAACAGTCCTCAATGTCCTTTGGAGTTGATTCTATTGTTTGAGAGCCAAGGCACGTTGACAGCATCACCAGCACCATTACCGGCTATACCACATTCTGCAGTTAAATGGAAGAGAATGTACTTTTTCAGCTTGGCCCACTTCATAACTCCTAGGCTAGAGAAGAGAAGGGAGAAGAAATGCAAGAGAGAAAGAGGTTTTTCAAATTGTGTGACCCATGAAATCTTAGTAGAAGGCTTGCTAACAACCAATGTTTCTGTGGTCAGTATCTCAACACTGTATGTTTTTTTTGCCCCTCTGATGGTCCTGCAGCAGCAATTAGCTATCAGGCATTTCTGAGCTGTACCAGCATCACTGCTAAAAATGTTAAAAGAAAAGACTGGACAGAAAAAGCTACATATGTTTTAAGTTCAGTTAGGTATCTGAAGAGGTCTTTACCAAATAGCAAAAAATGTACTAGGAGAAACATTTAATTTTAGGTGTATGAAAAGCATTTTATCAAATAAGGGGAAGCTGATACATTCTACCATTGATCATTGATACCATAGCTCATTCTGGTGCCATGGTACAGACACAGTATTTTACAGAATGCTGTTTACCAGACACACTCTCTGACACAAGAGGTTGATACAGTCTGAGACTGCTACATGATAAAGTCTCTTATGCAAGATGCTCATGGTTGAAATAAATTATCCAGGTTAGAAGCTGAACTTCGGAATGCAGCAAGGAGTCTAATGAGCTACTGGGTTGCTGAGTGACAGGAATACCAATGGGGAATAATGAACAAAACGTCAGGAACCTAAGAGAAACCAGTACAAACCAGGAGAGAAAAGCCAAAAAAACTCTTATGGAACTCTGAAACCACCTCTCCCTCACAAAAAGAACCATTTCCCATGGACACCTTGTACAGCTCTAATACAGCTGGAGATTATTGGCACCACAGCAATAACAGTACCTACAGCTGCTATCCTTCATTCCCGATGACCTAAAGCAGCTTCATTTATTACAGCATTTTCACAGAAATAAGAATAGATCTAAGCCTGCTGCAATCAATGGAAATACTTCCAAGAGCTCAAGAGGGCTTTGAGTCAGGCTCATATTTCACAATGAAGCAAGTATAGGCCTTTGCTTTATCAGATTCACGAATAGAGTTTCTGACTGACTTATAAAACATTCCTCTAGAGCAAACCGAAACTCACCTAAATGAAAAGACAATGAAAACTCAGCAAATAAAAAGAAGCTGTTCTGTTACAGTGTGCCATTTACCAAGGAAAATCACCATTGCAGGATATTTCTCTGGCTCTATACCTATAGCCCCAGGGAGAGGCTGCGCAGGGGCCCAGCACCCACACGCTGCTGCTGCCCGCAGGAGGGCTGGCAGCTGTGCGGCGAGTGGCGCAGGCGGGACACTACCAGAAGGCACCTCCCGGCCTCAGCACCCCACGGGGTGCGCGCTGCCACGCTGACAGCTGCACTTGCAGTCTCGTGACCTGAAGTGTAAAGGCCTGATGTCAGGGCTTCCCTTGGCCATGCAGACACAGCCACTGAGGCAAGAACTTTAGAGTTAAACTGTGTATAATGCCACTCAGAAAACCTCTTATGGCTTTAGATAGGAGAAGAAAAATTGTTTTTGTTTACTGGAAAGAATCACTTGCCAAACTCTGGAATATGGATTGAAGGTTTACAGATGTAAAAGAATTTCCCCCAGAATTTATTCTTACAGGATAATCACAAATTGGTTTGTTCCATCTCCCATTGCCACACCAAATATTGCTCACTACAGAGTAGTCTCCTGCTTTGCTTACAGCTCAGGGGTTACAAAAACCCCAACCAAAAAACACAAACAACAGACTCCTTTTGGTACGCTGCAAACACAAACCTGTGCTTAGGAAACAGCAATTCTCATCCTTCTAAGGTTTGCACAGCTATAGTTATTTTCACTGTTTACCATATGGATTATTTTTTTCTTTCACAACATTAAAACATACTAGTCTTCCAACCCAAGAAACACAAGAATCAACCTAACTCTTGTTTCCAAAGACAGGAAGTTTCCAAATCAGCACCCTCGTCGTCATTTTGGGCGCTATCTTTTGCATTTCATAATTACACAGTAAACAAACTTTGGCTGGACTTCCATGACCTGCTTTCAATCACTCCAATATGAAGGACTAAAAAGCATAATCTCTCACTAGTGTGCAGACATGCCCAATGCTTTTAAGAGAATGATCCCTCTCACACAATGAATTACAGCAAAATGTTTGCCCGAAACAAACACATTGTATAGTTAGCCATCAATATCTTTGTAATTACTTAAGAGAAACCATCCTTTACAACATCAGTAATAAGCCCAATGCCTCACTGTGCAGTGACCTTATTTCTTTCTAGTCAATATAATCAACATAAAATTCTGTGTGCAAGGACAATGCAAGATGGGCAAGCATTTGAGCTCCAAAGCTGTATGTTGTGACAGGAATCCTACAGTTTGTTGGAAAAAATTCTGTGTACAACTGTGTTTTCCTTCTCATTACTCAAAAACTATTAAGGCACTTTCTTACACACTCTTTATGCACAGATACACAACATAGGCAGAGCGATCACCTCAGTCAAAGCACAGAAAAATCTACAGGACAGAAAAAGAAACACTGTGATCTGCAGAAAGTCTTTTTATAGCCCCAGTGCCAAACCTGGCTAGTAACTATTATCCACAGACTCTTCTGGAGGAGTGTATTCTTCCCTTTCCCTCATAAGCTGCATTACAAAAGAAATATTTCTTTGATGGCATCAGTGATAACAAAATGCCAGCCTGATACTACATACTGGGTGAGAAAAATAGGACAGCTTTTGCAGGGGCTGACACAATACTGCTAAACACTTTTAGGCCACTTCGAAGAGGGGCCAGCTGGGTTAACTTAAACAAATTCAGAAAACAAAACAAAACTTTATTATCAGTTTGTATCCTTCCCTCTCAAATGTCTTAGTTCACTGCTTGGATCGGAACAGCAGCAATGCAGGGCAAGACTACATGAAGAAGGTGTTTATAAAACAAAACTTACTAGAAGTGATAACCACGGGGTACAACTTTCTGCTGCACAGGGCTCTGCAAATTGTGTTATAAAAGACCTCTTTAAGAGGGTAAGAGACAAGTCTTGGCTCTCCCTCTTTTACTGCCTGGGCTGATGGCATCTGGAGACCACCAAGGACTTTTAGATCTCTTTGGTTTATACATACCACCATTTTTTTAAAAAAATCTTTAATATTTCTGAGAGCAAATAAGCTTTTTGCAACAGACTGAAATGCCTTGGTGCCTTCTAGAATCTGAAAGGATGGTGAAGAGCAAAGAGCTAGATGGAAACAGCAGGCAGCTGGAGAAACTAAGGGTTCTCGCCCCTTCTGCACTCTAGAAACAACTTCTATCATGAACAGCTCTTCCTAGTTCCCTGCTGCTCTATATGTTGTCTTCCTCCGAGAATGACAACCTTACAACCACATGAGCAGCGGACAGATGGCTTGTCCAGAGAGGTTCTCATCTCACTCACAAGATTTGCCCCAACACAGACTAAGGGTCATGTTCAACATTCATTCACATCAGTGAAACTCCATTGATTTTGGGTGAGTGGAGAAATTTGTTCACGTAACAACTTTACACTCAAGATCAAGGCAACTATAAATAGACTGCCTGGGTATCTGATTAATGGTAGGTGCCATCTGATCTTAATTAGGAGTCAATCTGTTAACTCCAGGTATTGAGAGGCTTACATCCTTCCCTTGGTTTGACATATGCACCATATGGTTCATTTTCCAACTGGGAAACCTGCTCTATAAACCGATCGCAGTTCTCCCAGATGAAATACTCTGTTTACAATACTATGACATAACACAGCTAAATTACTTACATGATGAAACACTGAATATGGAGAAAGTTTTCCATCTATTTTCAAGTATGCACAGCCTATTTTATCAATTTTGCATTACGTTTTTCAGCTGGAATTTTAATCTGTTAACCTGCTCACCAATGCTCATAAACAGAGACAGAATAAGACGTTTCCCCATCCCCTTTCTTTCTAAATACTAAAACACACGGAAACAAACTCAGGATTGAATTAAATCTTGAAAGCCATTGTATTGCAAAGTTTTCATTGCTGATGAGATGAAAATAGAAGGTTTATGAAACTTCTCCATAATTTTTCTTGCTGAATACAAAGCACTGTCTCATTTTCAGAATCCATGTTTAGTCTCCCTCTATCAGCGCAGGACACAGGTTGTTTCCTCTAAAGGACAGCCTGGAACTAATCTCTACCCATTGGCTTTACAGCACTGAAATTAAATGGCTAAAGCTAGATTGCTACCCCAGTCACTCCTCCTCTCGCTTACCAAATAAATTATATGTGTGAACACTGTGTATATTTCTTTAGTAAGTGAACTGAATCATTTAAAAGAACACATGATTTTTCAAAGGGAAAAGATTGCTGAAGTAGCTGTCTAGCAATTTAAAATGTCAGTGCCATCCCAAACATGAATCTGCCCTGGCTTTTTGGTTAGAGCTGCTCAATGTTTGAAATTCAAAATGTTAACACAATTTCTGAACTTTAAAAAGCTTACAAAATGACAAAACTCTCTTACCATCCCCCCACTAGAAAGTATGTATTTTTGTATATACACATATCTGAAAAAATGAACTTTTAAACATATTTCAACATTCTGAATTCTAAACATTGAAAGGAGAAATGGAAACATTGCTTCTAGAACAATGTTCTTGTCTGTCTTTCTGGTCACTGCTACAATGATTCCTGCACTAGAAATACCCATTCTGGCGAGAACAGAAATAAGTTCCATCTTCATCTCTGTACTATTACTGTTACCAAGATTGTTAATTAGTAAGTAATTTGCAATATGGATGTTTCTCTCCAGAAACTGCATGGAAACATTAAAACATTTAATTTAAGCTAGTGAGCACTTGTCAGAGTACAATAATTTTGGCTACTTACGGAAGCATTACTACTCAATTGCTGTTTCCTCCTTACTCAATGTAAGGAAGAGCAGTGGGACCTCTCTCTAAAGCACCCATCCCTTCCGTACAGTGAAATGTTAAACTTCAAGGTGAGTTTGTCATGTTAGAGTTGTCTAGCTTCTAACAGGCTAGAAGGGGTTAGAACTGGCCTTCCTGACTACAACATAGATATTTAGTATATTTAAGGACTTCGTATCTCAGGTGACAGAGACAAATCATCAGTACACCCTCCTCTTCCCTGTCTAGCATGGAGGCAGAGAGACTGCAGCCAGCCAGATGAACTGTGTTATTTTGCATTACTGAGGGGTTTTGTGTGCAAATGATAAACTGTGCGCAGTGACATTTTCTGTCATGGTCTTTTGCACTTAACTGAGCTCTGAAGAAGTCAGCTCAGCAGGAGCATTTGGAAGAGGGTAAGTTGCACAGAGAACGAAGACACATATTACAGCTGAAAAGCTTTTATCTGCGAGTACCTGTCTATATTTGCAAAGATGCAGAAAAGCTGACCAAGAGCAGCAGTAAGAATTCTTTCACCAGCTGCCTCAAAAGAGGAGACATGAGGATGTCTTACCTATTAACCACAGTGTTATGGAGGTGTGCAAATAAGGGAGTATGGAGAGAGAAGGAAAAAATATTTTTAATTTCTACCTTTTGTACAAGCTTCCTGCACTACCTGTAGTTTCATCACATGTTTTTCTAACCATCTTTCAGTGATATTCCTTAATTACACAGCACAATAATGAAATACACTCAAAATCAGTCGGAAATCTGCAAAGCAAATAGACTGTGTACAGTACATGGGGAGAAGGGAATCAGCTCAGCTCACACTATTCAAACAAAAAAACCCATGCATTTCCAAGAGCTCTACCACTGCCAGGCTGCAGCATGGCAAGGTTTTCAAGTTAAATCATTGCATAATATGATGGTAATGAGTTTCTCAGCAATCATTACATCTCTGTCAGATGGTAATAAAATGGAGTATTTGTCTCTCTTCTTGGTGCGCTCAGAGAATATGCAGATATGCCAGTCCTCATTATATCTTGATAGAAACAAAACCCATTAGCACAGGTGCTATACGTTTTAATGAGGGAGACATGAAGAAACTAATCCAGGGCAATTATAATGAAATGGTTACACCTAGCTGAAACTGATAAAAAAAATCTAATTACGTCCACATCAATGGACTGTTTCATAGATGCATGGCATTGATCTACTCATGGTAGGAGTGTAAAATGGGCTTCCAACTAAATGACTCTATGTAATTGGTAGGTAAGGATGATGTTTGTATGGTAGGTGCTGTTTTTCAAGTGTATATCAATACGTAATGGAAAATTATTCCTTTGGGAAAAAGTATTTTTAAACTGCTTTGCTTCTTGCAGTCAAAAAGGAGAGGCTTCCAAGAAAAAGACAAATCTGATTCTGTTAATGAGTTATAATGGAAACAGTTTGCACCTTTATACATGTCATTGATCCTTAAAGGTAAGAGTCATAACTGAAATCACAATTACAATTTTCATTACTAGATCAGAGAAACCTAAAATAGCCAGACATCAATGTATTCACTCTTTTCAATTGTCCTACAAGTAATTTAGCAAGTGGCCATATTTGGCCCATTGTTTCAAACTACCTTGCCACACCAAGCTTACCCAGAGCCTCTCTACTCCAAGCCACATTTGGGGCGGAGTGGCGGACGCTTAGCTGTTAAACATAAGATAGAGAAAATGTGCTCACCCCAGGCAGGCAAGATACAGGACAACAAGTTTCTAAACTAGCATCAACCCGTTCATGATATTCACCATGTGGTCAGGAAGCCCAAATTTAAACTTTCAAGGAGAGATTCAGCCTGCTCTCAGTAGACATCACTGTCATTAGCATGAGGCTTGCGTGGCTATATTTTCATAGCTCTGTCTTAGCAAGCCCTGCAATCTGCTAAAGCCATCATCTGCTTAAGACTAGAAGGCTGGGAGGATAAATGTCTTGAGGCTAAGCAATGGTCTGCTTGATGTTAGCCTCCTTGAGCAGTGATCAGAATATGTTTTGTCTTGAATAAGCCATGTGGAGGGGTGAAATGGCTGCCTAATTTTTTCTTTTTTTTATGACTTATATCCTGAAAGGAAATACAAGTTCTGCTGTGAGACTGCTCCAAATGAACTCCAGATGAAATCTCCAACTGGCCCAAATTCCCACTGACTTCAGTGGATGCTTTGAACAGGCACAAAGAATGAGAGTCTGATAGCTCTAAGCTTGAAAATGTATTCACATATGGCTGCCCCATTTGTTCCTAACTCACTGAAAGCAATGGAATTGCTTCCATGTTATACATGTGTGTAAGCATTTTTCCAGATCACAGCCATAAAACACTAGATAAAAATAGTTGTAGAGCCTCATATCTTTGACAGAATTACTTTCCTCCAATTATGCATTTACGTACTTCCTTTACCTGCTTTAATCCTTCTTTGCTTCTTTTTGCCTAAAGAGAAGTTTCTTTAAATTTGTATTTTCAGCTTTTTTACCTGCTATGCTTCAGAGAGTTAAAATGTTAAAAAAAGATTTCCTCTTTCCATTTAGCTTACAAACCTATGCCTGCTACCAAATTGCACCAGTTTTATTTCTGCCATTTTTATAGCATCTAAATATATCCTCTTTCCTTCTGCGGCATAACTGGCAGTTTACTAAGAAAGCCTTCAGGTTTCTCCAGGCACGCTATGTACTATTAGCCTAAAGGATAATGATGGGGAAAAGAATTGCAATCAAGTTCACATATTTATTTGGAAATGGGTTATTTAAAATTCAAATTCACATTAAATAATAATAATTGTTGGAGTAATAAAAATTCTCTTTTGCATAAGGGAATTTGCTAAACAGGAATTTAGAAGTCATTTTTCAAAGTGGCTACAAACAATAGATTCAAGGAAGCATGTTTATTTTCTCATAAACTAGGATTCTTGTTTTCTTACACTGAAACCTTACAGCTTTTTTCTGGAACACCTGTATTCATCTCAGAAGACCTGTCCTCTTTTCACTCAGCAGGTGTGCCCACAGCTTAGTGTGGGACCAACATAAAGATTGCCAAAGCAGCTCTACACCAGCTGTGCAGCCAAACTGAGCAGAGAGTCATAAGTATCATGTCCAGAACAGGAAACAGCCAGGGCACACTGCGTTTAGCCTTTTCCATCATTACGAGTGTAAGTCTCACTTCAGGTGGCTATGCTGAAGTCTAATTCATCCAGCATTACCCGTATGTGCTCTACTTCATGGTCAATGAGACACAAAGTTATCGTGGAAGATGTGGAGGCTTTAGCTGCACTGATTTCACAGTCCCCTGACGCACTCCCAGCAATCTGCACATTCTCAGCAGCTGAGTTGCTCTCAGTACATCAAATATGAAAACAGCAGACAAGCTGAGCTACTGCGGTAGGCAATCTACCCTAAGCCTTTTCACATGATGCAACAAGAGACCGAGAATGAAGGAGCAGGAAGATTGAGGGGAATAACCACAGAGATGAAGTCCAACACTACTGAATGATTCCGCAGCAGAGCCAGCATTTAAATGGTTGCTCTGTTTGCAACCAAAAAACAAAGCTAGCTCAGGTGTTCCTCAGACTGTGGACATTTCTAATCCCACTCTCATAGAAACCAACTGTTTGGCCAAGAACTTCTCATGTAACATCTCTGACCGAAATTATTCTTGCTTTCAAGTGTTATACAGGGGACATATTTCAGGGCCAACAGGGCAATTAAATCTTAGTTGTACTGAACATGAACATGTTGCCATTTGGGTGTCCACCGAACAACTGTCATATGTCAACAGAAAAGTATGAAAATCACAACATACATTAAATAAATTCCTCTCCCTCCACTGAAATATTAACTTTCATTTGCTCAGTAATAATCACAGTTGTAATAATCCTCTTTCTGTGTCTCTGTCTTTCAACATCCTAAAACTGCCAGAAAAAGACAAAGGCAGGCTTTCAGCATCAGTTGAACAGGTAGCCAAATTCCTGCCACAATATGAACAGGAAAAAAATCATCGTATAAGACTTCATGGTGTCTACAGCAAAGAGAGCTATAGGTGAGACAAAAGTGAAGCCATGTTTGCTGCTTATATATTGTCTCAAATTAACAAGAGATAATCTGTGGATGGTCTACTGCCTTTTATATTGGTTTGCAATTTAAAATCAGACCTGTGGCTTTGCATGTCACTGGCTGAGATTAGATCATGTCATTATATAGTACCTGAGAGCCTTTGTAGAGCCGGATCTGTAGTGGCAAGCTTAGCACAACACTGATAAACAAATCATTTATAGATTTCAACAATCGGTAAATAGCCTTACAGATTTACTCAATACCTTATTTTCTCCAGTCCAGTCAACCCATATATAAATTGCAAGAGGCTCCTGTCTTTTTCACTATTATTATTTATTTTAAAAGAGCTTATTTAGAAGTTATCAAGAATCCATACAAAGTTATTCACCAGTGTAATTACCTGGAAACTTTTCAGTCTTTCTGGTGTGACATATTTCTCACCTTGAAAGGGACATTTGCATTGAGAGTTGAAAACAATTTTAAAACTCAAGGCTGAGAACACCTAGGATTGCTATTACTCATCTTTACCAAGCACTGACAGTTTTAAACCTCCTGAGTACTGAGATAGCTATGTAATTTCCTAAGGGAATCAACTATTGTGCGACACCATTGTTTTCATGTGATAGCACTTTCAAATCATTAGTCCACAGAATTCTATACCTATCTGTAAACAAGCTATAAATCATACCTGCAGTACGGAAAAATCAGACTAAAATCAGAAAAATATTGCATTTAAAAAAAAAAAATTTGTACTAAAAAGCCCCTCTGGATTCCTGAGGAAAATGCATCATCACTTTACTATTTATATTGGGATAGCACAGAGGAGGGATGAATAAAAACCCCATTGTGCTGGGCAGTATGTAAATACAGAAAACGACAGTTCTTTCATGAAGAACTTAAGCTCTACACTTAAAAATATCTATTTGAAACATCACAAGGGACCGATTATGCAAAAAAAAAAGTATAATTAATGACTATATAAAAAATAAAATTGGATCCACAACCTTTTCTTTCTTTTTTTTCTATAAAGAAAAGTAAGTGGAAATCATCTGCTCTACCACATTTCAAGAAAAAGGATATTACAAACAACTTAGAATTTAAATAAGCTTCCTATAGCCACCAAGGCTGGATCCATGTATGATTTGGGATAATGTTTTCCGAACTTTGTAAAAGGGCAACAGATTTGGGGCACAAAACCAAGAAAGAAAGAAATTGGGCACAGGCATTAAACAATAAAATTTGTTTTAAGGTGCCCAATAGCCTTTCTAACAAAATAAGCTAAAACAAATCAAGAATAAACATGAGACTTCAGAACTGCATCACTGTAATTAATAAGGGCTAACTAATAAACAAAAGTTCTCAAGGAGCCACACTGCAAACATAAACCAGAGATGCCAAGAGGTAATTCTAAAGGACAAACTAAACTCAACATTCCCTAAATGCTGTCAATATTTACTCAGAAGATGTTCAAAGGCCTGCCTCATTTGGATCTCAATTAATTTTAACTAGATTATTATAATCCATCCTGCTTAAGTTCTCCGTCTCTTTTAAAGCATCGGTTCTACCCCTACAATTTTCAAAGGCCCAATCCTGTATGGCACCCACTGGAAAGCAGCTCTGTCACAGAAACTCTAGATAGTGTTACCGCTGATAATTCATAGCAAGTACTAAGAAGCTTAGAATAAACCATCACAACTTTCCTCATCTCTTTTGTTTTTATATATGTACCACACAAATACCTCCATGTAGTGTAGGAACAGGACTAACTTAGTTAATGCTACTTTGTCTACTTAATGCTGCACTCGGTATATGTAAGGATTCATCATTTTCTGGATTAATTTTTTCAAATTCTTTCTATCTGCCTTTGCTAAATGCATCTCAGCCCAAAAATTTTTTTTTCATCTACAGCAAATTCATACTCTCAAAATAACTCACTGTCTTTAATTTTAACATCACAGTGATGTGCTGACCCGTCGTCGGCTCACAATTATTTTTATTGGGTAGCCCCAAGGCAATGCAGCCCCAAAGCATAATATTGCCCAGTGACACGTAGTAACAACTTGAGGTTCCTTAAAATACCATCTGCAAATCAGCTGCAACTATAAGCTATCAATAGCACAGTAAGAAAAAACAACTTTTCTATTTGCTTGATGTTTTCAAAAATGAAAATATATGGTTTGGTATTAGGTTGACATGAAATGGAATGCTTGTAAAGTCAAGAACGCCCCAACTGCAACCCATCAGTTGCAATTCACTTTGTTTCTGGTTGAATAAAACAAAAAAAACCAAAAACAACAAAAAAAATCATTTAGATCTTACTATTTTTAAAGTTTGAAAAGAAAACTTTCAAAATAAACAGTCTTTTTGAATTTAAAAAAATCAAAATGCATTTCATTTGAAAAAAGGGCAACCATTATATTGTTTTCTGAAAACAAAACAATTTCATAAAACTTGAATGATCTAATGAAATGCCTAGATGTCGGTGACTCTGTATTTCTCACCAGATCCTGCTGACATTTTGACCTGTTTTTACCTTATCCCCAAATATTTGAACATGTACCATAAATACTTGGAGTGGGTGAACTCTGACTTCACAGAGGATACAGTGGTGTTATGATACCACATCTGAAGCCTGACTGAGACAAGTCCCGAAATGTACAGGATCATGACCTTAAAGTTACCAAGTGGACATTCATAGACCACTTTAAACAGCAGAGCTTCAGAAAAATACTACATCATCCCTTATCAACAGCAAAACTCTTCTGGAAGAATCCTTATGATACTCGAGAGATTGGTGGTAAGAAACTGAGCCATGGCGTATTCTGCTAATAGCAGTGCCCTTATCCAAAGATTAGTTTGGCTAAAGGCTATGTTTATAAGGCTTAATCTGTCAAACCTCCATCAGTCTTTTTCCTATTTAACCTACATAAAGCAGTAGAAGAAAAAATATTCTCCTCTGCTGCTGTAACCAAAGTGATTGTGTTTCACATCAGAAACATTTATTTACTGCATGGATTAAAGGATTAAATTGTATAGGAGTACTTTGTCCAACATTTTGTGCTTGTGCTAGAACTCAGCTACCTTTAATCTCCATACCATTGACAGATTATATTGATAAAATGGTTTTCCCGTTACGGCTTTTTTGTTTGTTTGCGATGTATACAGAATTAAAGTAATAAAATTAAGATTTCTAGGTCATTTTCTCCAATGAGGTTAACTCCTCAGCCAGCTTTATTAATATGCCATGTATCTTCTGCTCAAGAATTGCTCCTTTCTTGCAGAGAAGATAATGCGAATGCATTCCTATTGAATGTGTAGGACACTTAAAAGCGGTCACATAAAAGGGAGGAGCAAGGACCATGCCTGTTCCCAGCTGTGGTACAGTGAAGTGAAACAAAGTCGTTAATGTCATGATCAGCAATCATGGCTGATCAACTTTCTGTATGTTTCTTCTCTGCCCTTTTGAAACGTTCAGCAAGATCTAAGGGTGTTTGTAGCGCATGGTGGAAGCCCTCACCCACTAGCTGCATACAAACACCACACGGAAGCTATGGCTGTGTTAATGCACCCACATATCTCAGAGCAGGGTCACAGGGCGATACCAGCTTCAGTTCTCAAAGCATTATGGCCAAATTGCCCTGCTGCTTTGCCTTAGCTGATAAGCTCTACGCTTCATCAGGTTGAATTAGGTTGGTTGGATCATCCAGCTGACAACATCACATTGCTTCTGAGTCTGCAGGTGGCTCAGGGATCTCACACTGTGTTGTTCAGGGCAAAACAGATGTGCTGTAATTTATAGACACCAAGATGGTTCATCCAGGTATGAATGGCAGTTATTTAGAAGCCCAGGGAAAAATGAGTAAGTAGTCAAAAATCACTGCTGAAAGAGCAAAAAGCCACCGGGAGAGAAACTGTGCCACAACAAAACCCAAAACGTCTCCTTACCTAGGCCAGTGGCTATGGATTAAGATATACCGCTTCTAACCTCCTGCAAAAGACTCACGTTTCTGCCATACCTATTGACACACTAAAGCTCTGTGCTCTCACAACTAAACATCTATTCTGCTTTCTGTATTTGGCTTCAAGGCAGGCTAAGTCTTATAAGTAAAAAGGAAAAAGATTAGAGATATCCATTCATAGGCAAGAAGAATGAATTTAATTTTGATTGTTCACTGATTACAAAATAAATTCTTCTTTTAGGTTGTTCAGGAATCCATTTCTGAATGGCGCTTGAGTGAAATGAATCTACACTGGCAGTCAGTAAACTATAATTCAGAGTGCTAATACTGATCCACAAGACTACTGTGACAATTTCCATGAGATCATGATACTTGCTAACCTAAATGACCAGATGTTTTCTGTGCAATGGGATCCAAGCACATCCCATGCAATGACTTGTTTGTTATTCCTGCAGCCCATTCTACATTAAAAATACAGGCAACTGTAACCAAACTTACTGTGTTCTCTGTTAGGGAAAGTACTACTCCTTTGTTGGAAAAAGTCTGTGCATAGCCATGATAGATTTTAGAACAGAGTTTCCAAATTTAAGAAGGCTGAGCTGAGCTGCCCTTGAGGAAGGCATGAAATTCCACTATTGTTGTGGAACTTTCTCGTGCCCCATCTCACGTAACAAGCCCCAGGACATATTCCACTGGTGGGAAATGCAAATAAGATTTTAATATTATCGACCCTCCATTATTGCTACACTCATTACCCCTAATACACATACACGCATCTCTGTTCACAATAAAATCCACAGCCTGGATAAACTGTCCATGGATGACAAGAATCGACTGCATGACTCCTGCTCTTCTTTCATAAATAGGGACACAGTTCACAACTATGTTAGCTGTTTTAACTTGTTAGCAACCACTTACAGAAGACGAAACAATATTCACCTCAGATCTATTGTTTCAGGCTCTCCGCAAATTCAAGCAGACATCACTGCATCAGGTTATATTTACCACACAGTGACAGCTGCCCTAAGAAAAAACAGGTAAACTCCCCCCTTCTTTTTCTCCTCTAGTAAGAGGAGGTACATCCATATATCTCCTTTTCCTAATAAGTTTCCAGTTCTCTGCAGCTTTTGCTTCGAGAATTGTTGACTTAGTGTAGGCAAATATGGTAAGCTAATTTAGTATTATTGCCTAATGATCATGAAAGAGGAAAATAAATTAAGAAGTATCCCAATCACTCTTTTATTAATCTTTTTACATTTTACAGGGCACGTATTGGTATGTTGCTGCTGTTGTTTAGGATTATGATGCCTTTAAGGTTTATTTCATATCTTCAGGCTTCTGCTCTTTTGTGAGTAAATGCATGAAAGCAAAAGGAATAATAATTATGTAATTTATGTTCATACACTTCCTCCCACTAGCATGCTGCTTCTTGACTGAAATTGTATTTGATTCCTGAACAGCTACCTATTAAAGATGGCGGGGACAGATACTGGAAATCCCTAAGAGCAATCATGAAATAATATTTCAGCTACACCACTGATGTCAGGTCCATTTGCACATTTTTATCACTGACTCATGTCCTGTAATCTGCTGCTTCAACTGACAGCATTTATCTCTGCTACTTCTGAATAATATTAAAAGCACGTAGAGAGGTGAATCATCCAACTTTAAGTGTGCAGTTCTTACCACTGATTCAGGGAAAATAGGAATATAATTGTTAACCAAACCTACAAATACAGAAAGAAAAAAATCTGCAACTAAAGCAATTAACTTGTGTGTTTGTGTTGTCTTCCACTCTAGGAAAAGTGTAATACCTCAAAAGTGCTAAACTAACACATAAATTAAATGGGAAGAATTCTGCTAAAGGTAAAAGGGGCAACATTTCTTTTCTATGTCTGCATCTAGCTCCTGGGTGATGAAACTAACCATAGCTGAATAGCAACATATTCTTTGCATAGCAAGGACACTTAAAGACATGGTCCTGCCTTGGGACATTGCCAAGCACTGTTCAAGCTTTTCCCTTTATGGAAAAGGCAAAAGAGTTGACAGGGAAATCAAAAGCAGATAGTGAAGTAACTTGACCAACACAACAAAGTTAGTCAATGGCAGAATATCAAAAGCAGATAGTGAAGTAACTTGACCAATACAACAAAGTGAGTCAATGGCAGAAAAAGAAACAGAAAACAGACCTCGAAATTTTCCAGCCTGTGCCCTAGCTAGTGGGCATCAGGGTTTCTCTTGAGTCCTCAGATGTAGGCACTGTAAAGTAAGTTACAATTCATTCAGCTGCATTGCTCTAAGAATGACCTGCAGTCAATGGAGAATAACAATTCTTCATCTACACTTAAAACTGTGTAAATAAAAGTGAGATTTTTAAGGCTGCGATCCAACAAAGCTACTTTGTTTTTAGCAAATTCATGACTATTCTTTGACTAAGCGGCATTTAAAAGTGAGAGAAACACTGAGAAGTTGAAAATAATATTTCTAATCGTAAAGGAAATATATCAGTGCTTTGTCTAATTGGAATCTGGAATGAAGGGTTATGTCATTAATTTGTGTTTAAGTTGCTCTTAACAAAACCCCTGAAATCTATGGTCCTGTTATTTTACAAAGACAGGACTGAAAATTGGTGCAAATCCTCTTCTCAAGCATCACTTATCACGCTGCAATAAATACCAAGAGCTACACAAACACAGCCTAACCAAGTATTCAGTCTTATTCAGCAACAGCCTAAAAAGTTACAAAAAGTTTTCTAGAATAAAACTTCCAGTTAAGAAGTGGGGTTTGAGACACTAAATTGAGGTAAATTGACATTAAATTAGCTCTACTAAAGAACAACTATTGCACCAATCTGTGAACGTATTTCCTAAAGAAGGTACATCCAGGGTTAAAAACACAGTTACCAAAGCTGAGATCTTGTTCTGGGTGGATTTGCAAAAAAGCGTAACAAAAGAAGCTGAAAATCCTCTATGTAACTATTAGTGCAGCAAAGAACCATTCTAAGGACTTCATTCAAGTCACGGAGAAGAACTGATGAATCACATTGTACACAACTCCTAAAAATATGTCCAAATGAAAGCTAAACTGGACATACTGGGTAACATTCCCTGTGTAATAGCCTGTCCTGAGAGCTGAACACAGAATTCGTATCTGTACTGAACCATACCACAGCTCTACAGCATTGCACCTGTCACAAAAAGAATGAAACAAGCGTTTTTGTGTTTTCAATAGTTACCTCATTCACAACACACCAGCTTAGTGAAACAGCTAGAACAGAGACACAAGCAAATCATAATTTCACCCCAAACTAATGCTTATTTTCTTGCAAAGCTGTGAAAGGCTCAGGAAGATTGAGTCTTTCTTTTTACAAAATCACCAGGTCAAAATCAGGTAGCAGATAGTCAAAGGAAGGGTCCCCACTATTTCAGTCCCCTCGTATCTCTGTTTAATAAGTCTTCAGGTTTAGATCCATTTCCAGGATACAAAAGATCACAATGCGCATTTTGACAGGCCTGTTAAGATGTCTAGCTGAAAGAACTGAACTGTCAGAGCTGTGGAAGACTGGACTAGTCTGCATAATAATTCTTGTGTTATACTGTCTGTAATTCACAGATTAAGGATTAAAGTATTGCTCCACTGCAGTCAACTAAGGACCTCTCATGAGCAGTACATAATGTCCTGAAGGTTTTCCATTTAGTATCTATAGCTACACTCAAGAATTAAGACTACATCTCTGCAGTGGGGTTAGTTTAAGTTACCTATTGTCAGAGCGGTT